>NW_004797629.1:695834-705459 GCF_000002075.1 Aplysia californica | reverse complement strand
AGTACATCTTCCTGGGGGTTATCTCTTTATCTTTTCTGTCAATTCAAAAACACATTTCTGTGTGGATATTACTTTATGAAGAGAAAACCTGATTTAAGGCAAGAAAAATTAAAGGTGCAGTTTCCTAGGGCAGTCCGGCTTTGAAAGTTATCCTTTTCCTCACTCATTTTACCTCTGACACCAGGCAACCCCCACCACTTCAATCGAAAGTATCTCGATGTCTATTAAAGATAGATTGATATGTTTTCAAGTAAAGCAAGACAAATAAACAACACTCAAGTCTGCATCAATAATACCATAGAATTAAGTCCAGAAACTGACATTCACCTGATTCCATCTCATTGCGATATATTTTGTGTAGAAATGCAGCCAATCCTTTTATTTCAACCAAGTCCATAAAGTTGAATTGATGCTGTTTTGTTCAATACTATAAACATAATACATTTTATGTCCAACCAACGACTGTGTGTGTGTGTGTGTGTGTGTGTGTGTGTGTGTGTGTGTGTGTGTGTGTGTGTGTGTGTGTGTTTGTACATACGTGCGTGCGTGCGTGTGTGTGTGTGTGTGTGTATACGCCTCTACATGTAAATGAGTGTGAGTGTGTGTGTGTGTGTGTGTGTGTTTGTGTGTGTGTGTTTGTACATGCGTGCGTGCGTGCGTGTGTGTGTGTGTGTGTGTGTGTGTGTGTGTGTGTGTGTGTGTGGGTTGGGGGGGGGAGCGGTGTTTACGTGTGTGTATGTGTGTGTATGTGAGAGAAAGAGAGATAGAGAGGGACACAGAGAGACACAGAGAGAGACACAGAGAGACACAGAGAGAGACACAGAGAGACACAGAGAGACACAGAGAGACAGACACAGAGAGACACAGAGAGACACAGAGAGACAGACAGAGATATTTTTTTTAAAAAGGAGAGAGAGAGAGAGAGGGAGAGAGAGAGAGAGAGAGAGAGAGAGAGAGAGAGAGAGAGAGAGAGGGAGAGAGAGAGACAGAGAGAGAGAGACAGAGAGAGGGAGAGAGAGAGACAGAGAGCGTGTTGATGTGAACGTGTGAGCCTGTGTGTGCAAGTGTTTACTATGCCACAGCAAGTTTATCTTTGTAGACATCAATAAAATCGAATCATATTTTATCTCATCTCATCCCATCTCATCTCATCCCATCCCATCCCATCCCTTCTCATCCCACCCTACCTCATCTCATCCCCTCCGATCTCATCCCACCTCATCCCATCCCATCCCTTCTCATCCCACTCTACCTCATCTCATCCCCTCCGATCTCATCCCATCTGATCTCAACCTCTAACGTACCCCCAGGGGTGCTGAACCTGTGTAAGCAGTACGGATGGCCGGCCGGCAGGTACCCCCACCCGACCAACTGCCGACAGTTCATCGAGTGCAGCAATGGCGTCACGATGGAGCTGGACTGCCCAGTGACTACAGTCTACAACCCCGTCACCAAACTCTGCGACAGTACCGCTAATGTACCAATCTGCAACTACGGACCTAGTGTGGCCACTATTGGTGAGATTCAGCTATACTTTATAGAACGAAAAAAAATGGAGAGGGGAGAGAAGGGGAGACTGAGAAAAGATGAAAAGCGTGCGAGAGAGAGAGAGAGAGAGAGAGAGAGAGAGAGAGAGAGAGAGAGAGAGAGTGAGTGAGATAATATGTACATAGGTGGATAGAGTGCCCACAATCTACAACCCCACCACAAAACTCAGTGACAGTACTGCCACTGTACCAATCTGCAAATACGGACCTAGAGTGGCTGCTATTGGTGAGATTCAGCTATACTTTATTTGTTTCATTACGGAGTAAAACAATAATTCTCTCTCTCTCTCTCTCTCTCTCTCCCTCTCTCTTTCTCTCCCTATTTACCTATATTTTATCTATCTATCTATCTATCTATCTATCTATCTATCTATCTATCTATCTATCTATCGATCTATCTATCTATCTACCTATCTATCTACCTATCTACCTATCTACATATCTACACATCTATCTATCTTTCTATCTATCTATCTATCTATCTATCTATCTATCTATCTATCTATATATCTATCTATCTATACGTGGTTGTCTTGGACAGGTTCGTCTGTCTCTCCATCCATCCCTCTACAGAGATGCTCACTCACTCACTCAGCTGAGACTTGTTGAGTCTGGTTGACACAGAAGCAAGCAGCCTGTCTCCATAATGGTCTGAGTTGTATTCGGAGTGGAGAGAATTTTCAACAAGTGCCGGCATATCGTTTCGGACCCGGACTTTTTAGCCCCCTCATACACAGCCAGTAGTAATGGGTACCTAACTTCGAGTTGAGGAAGTAAAGCCGGAGTGGAAAGGTACTGGCCATCCTACCGCAATATGCCCGAGGCCCAGAAAGTTGTTTTCTCACTAACAAGGCAATCCCCAATGTCCAGATCGGATGCGGGAGCAACTTTACTTTTTATCGGTATATCCATCTTTCTGATAGCGTTCTGTATCCTTCCCAGCACGGGTTGGTCCTGACAGGCAGCGTCGGAAGCCCGCTTCCTAAATGATTAAAATTGTGTCGATGGCAGTGGGTAGATAGTGGGGTTTAAATAAAATAAAAAACTACATTAAGAGATGAATTTAAATGGCGTCGGTGGCCTAGTGGTTAGGCTACCGGACTCGTAATCGTGAGGTCGTTGGTTCGGGAGTTCGAGCCGCGGGCACGACATTGTGTCCTTGGGAAAGGCACTTTACACAAATTCTCCTCCCAGGTGGGATTGGGTACCCGGCCATAGACAGCGAAAGATCTTGTCAGTATGTTAGTGTTTTAGCGCCTATAATTGGCCCCGTACACTGTAGTATGCTTCCCAGGAAGTTGAGGTTGTTTTAGAATGCTCTCAGGTCTGCTGGGGTAAAAGTATAGATTGTGAAACGCATAGAGTTTGCTGTTGAGCGGGGATTTGCGCTATACAAATGGTATCTATCATTATTATTATTATTATTAAACGTTGTTGTTGTTGTTTTTCCAACAGTGGGATTCAAGAAAACCATCTTAAATGTTGAAATTGTGTCGATGGCAGGGTAAAATCACCTACATTAAGAAAAGAATTTAAATAAAAGTTTGCTTTTTTTTTCTTTTGTCTGTTCCAACAGTGGTCTCCAACATCTGCCGCCAGTTCAGCTGGGCGAACGGAAACTACTACCAGCCGTACGACTGCACACAGTACGTGGAGTGCAGCAATGGTGCCACCACTGTCATGGGCTGCCAGAACGGTCTCTTCTACAACCCGGCACTCAAGACCTGCTCCACGACCAACACCTGCCTCCAGTACATCTTCCAGCCGCCCACCCTCCCGATAGCTTATCCTTCCAGTAAGTGGGTCATCGACCAGTGCCAGATCTGCAACAGACATCGGCGATCATGGTTCTCCATTTATTCCTTTGCTCGGATGCTCTTAATAAAAAAATCTACGTTTCCTGATCTTTCTTACTTACCCATTTCTTTAGGTTTCCAAAGTAGGTTACTCAGGGTAACTACTTATTAATAAGGGCGTAGAGGACACATAATGCGTCAGATCACATGTTGATCAAAGGCAATGTTCGTCAGAGTTTGAACCACCACACAAACATCGCAAACAAATATGTGCCTTTTTTATTGTATGCATGTTATTGCCTACTTGTTCCAAGTTCACAGTCCCGTGTCCAGTCTCATCACACGCTTCGCGAACCAACAACACAGTCCCGTGTCCAGTCTCATCATACGCTTCGCGAACCAACAACACCGTCCCGTGTCCAGTCTCATCATACGCTTCGCGAACCAACAACACAGTCCCGTGTCCAGTCTCATCATACGCTTCGCGAACCAACAACACAGTCCCGTGTCCAGTCTCATCATACGCTTCGCGAACCAACAACACCCTACTGAATTTTTTTCCGTTTATTGTTAGTCAAGTATGTTTGTTGCAAATTACCAGTTTGCTCCTCTAGAGGACTAATAACGTTAAGGACTGGTGGGGCACCTGGGGTCTATTTTGGCTATTACAAGGCTTAGAGTGTCCATATATGCTGTGGGACATTGTGTGCTATTGGGGATTTGAAATCTATATTTCAAAAAGCATATTTTGAATCGGTTGCTATGGAAACGGCAGCCACATTGGATTTTGTATACCTTTTTCAATCCCATTTTAGTCCCTTATTTATTAATCGATTAACTTCTAATTTAGCATGCCAACAGTAAACATATAGGTCTTAAATTTGGCCTGTTGGATTTTAGTATGCTTTTAGTATTTTAGATATGCTTTAGTTTTTATTTTATGACACTTACAATTGGGTTGTTGCAAAAAAAGTGAAAAAAATGGAAAATTCGTGCTTTCTAAGCCCATAAATCAAAAACTACTAAATTAATCAAAAATTCAAGAAGCCAAAATTTAGAACTAGGTGTTGTTGGCATGCTGTTAAAATTACATTGAAATTGAACAAGAAACAGGGCAGAAAAATGGGATAATGTGTGAAAAAATAGAATTGTGAGAAAACAGCCGATAAAGGTAAGAACTGACTGGAAAACATCTGCTTTTGCAGAAACACTTGGACAAAAAAGACAGCTTTAGGGTGTAGCAAAGCTTACATACGTTTCTGGATATTGTTGAGGAAGTGTCCAGGTACTATAATATGTTATTAAATTGGCCCCAAAACAAGATTTCTAGGTGCCCCACCAGCCCTTAAACTATGCTAAGCGCATACGGCTACCATTGTCAGTTTATAACTACTTTCAATGTTTCTGTTCTTGCACGTTATCGCATTATGGTAATTACCTGCCCAAGACAATCATCTGAACAAACAACTTCTTCCCTCTCCCCTGCTTGCAATTTTTTCTGCATTCAAAGGACGCTGTCTAAGACTGCTTTTCTCCTCGACAAATGAATGGCTGTCATGGCACATCAAACTAAAGATATTTAAAAATTTGGACACTCCGCCGAGTATTTGAGAAATTGATCTTCTCTTTCTCCTCCAGATTTCGACAACTATTGGCTCGCCCATAATCTATTAATTAATTGAAAACTGTTCCTCTCTTTCCCCCCTCCCCAGATTTCGACAACTATTGGCTCACCCATAACCTATTTGAACCCCCCCCCCTTATCTTCCCCTCCCCCCCCTCTCTCTCTCTCTCTCTCTCTCTCTCTCTTTGTCTCTGTCTCTGTCTGTCTGTCTGTCTGTCTGTCTGTCTGTCTGTCTGTCTGTCTGTCTGTCTGTCTGTCTGTCTGTCTGTCTGTCTCTCTCTTTCTCTGCATCTCTGTCTCTCTGTCTCTCTGTCTCTCTGTCTCTCTGTCTCTCTGTCTCTCCGTCTCTGTCTCTCTGTCTCCCTCTTTCTCTCTCTCTCTCTCTTCCTATTAATAGAAAACTGTTCCTCTTTCCCCCCCCCCCCCTCCAGATTTCGACAACTACTGCTCCGTCAACAACCTGGCTAACGGCATCCACCCGGACCCCTACAGCTGTGTGTCCTACGTGGAGTGCACGTTCGGCAGAACCAACCACATGCCGTGCCCGACCGGCCTCTCCTTCGACAGGAACCTTTTGGTGTGTGATGACAAGCAGAACATCAACTGTGCTGTTGTTCCCGTAGGGAAGAAGTAAAGCCCCAATTTGAAAAAATAAACCCCACCATTACAGAAATTTGTATATATGTTCTTTTCAGAGAATGCACGTTATGCGATTTTGCTCATTACCAAATTTACTATAATTGTTTTAACTGATTTTTTAAATTGACTTTTTTTTTTGTCCAACACTTTTTTAAATTGGTAGGAGAAACACGCATATTATGTTATGTAGAGCTTTATTACTACCAACGTTTTTTTCTCAGTAAATGTTTTTTTTTTACTACAACAAAACGAAATAAAAGAACCTCCATAAAACGAAACAATTAGTTGTCTCTTCACTCATGGCTCTTGCTGCTGAGTAGTCTGTGAGCTCAACCTCAAGCTGAAAACCCCCCCCAACAACAACGGTGCGCTGCCCCACGAAGGCCAACGCTAATGTCTACACAGGCAGCGCCCTCTTTTACCACATGGAAGAGGCTGCTACATTCCTAATGCCAACCTACAAGTCGCCGACGTCATTAAACAACGTAGATTGTCAAATTTTCGAGAAACAATAGATGGAAACCAAGTACTGACCTCTGAGCACAAGTATCCACTTTTCCCAGTTTCAAGAGAAACGAGTTGAACTTTTTACGAGATTGAAATCTTTATAATAGAGTACCAAAAGAAACGTTGATATCTCGATACTGAACTAAGCCAAAGATAGTACATAACAAGATGGGCCACTCAGCCAAAAACGTGTCCGCCGGATGTTCGCTCTTTGCTTCATATAGCGCTGCAGTCTGTTTTGAAGCTCTCTTTTGTTTTTCCAGAAGAAGAATAGGAATAGCACCTCCTTGCGTGCACAGATCGACTGCTGTTCATCAGCAGTTCGGGTTCGTTCGGTGTGGAGTTTGAAGTTTAAAATTTTTTTAATGACCTCTAGCATTTCATTCTTAAGTCAAATTAAACGAAGAAAACAATCGCCCTTTCCTCCGGAAGAGGTGTTTTGTCAGCGTAACCATTTTAAAAAAGCGTTCTTCCGAATTGTATTAAAAAACTTGCTAGATCGACTTTGATTTTTTAAACTCAGCTAGGGTAACTCTGTTTGCAAAAGGTGCGCTTTTGCGAAGAGGGTGCCACCGAATTTTGAGGACACTTTTTTTAATTGGCTCAAAGAGGGAAGTAGCCCCTCTTGTTATGCAGACTCTTTGACTAAGCTTTGAGGTAGATATTTACAGAGGTAAAAGAGCAGCTTAAAATCTCACTACGCATATTTTTTTTTACTACATTTCGACCAAAACTGGGTATAGTCACTTGTTGCACTCAGCCATGGGTAGAGTTTGATGATTAGTCCACCGATTAGTCCTACTCATATTACTGTTCTTAAAATGGTAACGGGTCTAGACAAATTACGTATGTTGTGTTAAGATAATATCGTACTTCCTGAACTGAACTGAAATAAAAACCGTTTTTAGCTTCTCCTAAAACCATTGTATTTTGATGCGACATAGACGTCGACAATGAAGAATGATGGTCATGGCGACAGTGTATTTCCAAGCAAGGCCTCAAATGACACAAGTCATCACCCGAGTGGTCCTCCTGGCCCACCAACATGATCAAATCGTCCACAAGTGGGCAATGTCGCCCAGATTGGCATGCAATGTCATATGTGAGGCAGCCAGGTGGAATCAGGCTCTCGTCAAAATAATCAAAGTGAAGAAACTTGCATTTTTCCGCAGGTTTGAGTAATTTTTTAATTTTTTTTGTTTTTTGGCTCAACACCTTTCATGTCCTTTTAAGAACTCATTTCTGTTTGGATTTTTCTGAAAAACGTTGATTAAAGGCACAAAAAATGAAAGTTTTTAGTTACCACGGACTCTTAAGCTAAGGAAATAACTAATCTTTGGCGGCCATTTTCTCATAAATTTTACCTCTGAAAACAGGCGCCCCCCCACCTCCTTCATTCGCAAATATTTTGACTTGTATTCAAGTTAAATGGATATTTTTTTTCATCCAAATAAAGACAGGTGAACAAGCTTTAAGATGATACCAATAACTCTACATGCCCAAAAATTGATGAGAGCCTGATTGCACCACGCTGCCTCACATTTTGTTTTAGTTTGTGATGTCATAAACATTCATTGACTATCTTGCACGTCTGTGGGCAAGGGCAACTGATATCTCGACGGGGATCAAGAAAGGTGCTCTTTAGTAGGTTGCTCTGAAGCATTCTATATGAACAAATAAATGCAGAGAGTGTGCATCGGCGTCTGTGGTGTAGCGGTCAACATCCTCCGCAGGAAACGTGAGGTCGATGCACGTGCATGTTTTAAAAAAAATCAATTAATTTCCATCTCTTTACCTCAGAATTACAAAGTTCAATCCGACATTTTTGGTACTTAGATCATGAGGTCAGGGAGCAAAGGCTCTGCCTGCTCTATCAAAAGTGAAAGAATATTCGGAGTCGCTACCAAGATATTCAAAGAATTGTATTCAAATAAGCTTTGTGAAACTCAAAATTGTTTGCTTCCATTATCTCAAAACGTGGTACTGAGCAGGGCCTCCCTACGAGACTTTGTACTCCATTCTAGAGCTGGGCGAAGAGTCGATTCCGGAACTGATCCCCACGATTAATGCTACGGAAGAAAAGTTGCGACTGCTTTTTACGAAAACCAACGGTTACCAGAATCTTTTCTTTCAAATAATTTTTTTTTTGAAAAATAAAAGTTGTTGCTTCGCAGTGTCCCAAAAATCAAGGTTATCCTAAATCCTGATGTTCGGAGCCAACCAAGTAACAACCGGAAGAAATCACATCGTAAGAAAGTAAGTAATTGGGTTCGGAGTCGATTCCTATGATTTCGAGCTTTCAATTATCAGGAACCTAGCCGCCCAGCACTACTCCATTCAGTAAGTCGCGTCCCTGACATACAGAGTATCTCGGTCTTTCTACTCCGATGTTGTATACCTCTCAGCCTGGGTTTGCCCTGACAGGCAGGGTAGTAGGAAGTAGGAAGCCTGCCTCGTAAATGATATAACTTGCTCTGAAGGTTACGTAAAACAACTACGATTACCCATTTCAAGGTCTTCGTCGTTATGTTTGGTTTGTCTGAGATAAAGGTTTATCAGAATACGTGAAGCATTATGGAGAAATCAAGCACTCGTCAAGAATCAATACAACCAAAAAGACTGCATTTTCCCACTGGTTGGACAATTACCATAATGTTATTTTCCCCTGCTCAACAGCTTTTATGCTCTTTTAGAAACAGATTTCTGTGTGGATTTTACTGAAAATCTTTAACCAAAGGCACACAAAAATTTTAAATTTGCAGTTTTAGAGAACACTCAAGCTTTGGAAGTCGTGGAACTTTGGCGGACATTTTCTCGCTGATTTTACTTCTGACACCAGGCGACCTCCACCTCCTTCAGTAGCTAACATCTCGACTTCTGTTCAGGATTAGTGGAAAAAGGGGTGGGGGGGGGGTGTTCTGCCAAAATCAAGTCAATGAACAAGCTCTAAAATGATACCAATAATCTCATATGCTCAAAAATTGACAAGCGCCTGAATCCACCGTATTGTAACACATGCTATTATCTTAATGGGACGAGTCCTACCCTCCTCTTGAAAAACATTCAACCTTTGGAGGCAAAAAATTAAGATAAAACATCAGTAAGTTACCCAAACTGTGACTTTACTCCATAAAAACCTTTTTAAATAACACGTTACTTTAAAGTTTTTACTCTTATGTTGTTGGCCAGGATTCCCGTATACCTTTCTGATACCCTGGAAAGGACGAGACAGAAATGGACCCAAATCTCCGACTTTAAGCATGCAGTGAAAAACGTAACTGGCTGTCAAAGATAAATCCTCGATATAGTATTTTTTTAAATAAAGAAAACACCACCCCAAACGGAAAATAAAAAATAAAAATAAGAAGAAAAATAAAAGTCTAGCCAAGTCATTGGTCCATTATTCTTCTTCCTTGTCTACAGAGTCACTGACCTTCAAGATAAAGTAAGAGAGAGAGAGTGAGAGAGAGAGAGAGAGAGAGAGAGAGAGAGAGAGAGAGAGAGAGAGAGAG
>NW_004797629.1:692816-695734 GCF_000002075.1 Aplysia californica | reverse complement strand
GGAGAGAGAGAGAGAGAGAGAGAGAGAGAGAGAGAGGGAGAGAGGGAGAGATCGAGAGAGAGATAAAGAGAGAAAAAGGGAGAGAGAGAGAGAGAGAGAGAGAGAGAGAGAGAGAGAGAGAGAGAGAGAGAGAGAGAGAGAGATTAACAAAAGTGGTGTGTTCGGGAGAAAAGCCACCCCCCCGCCCCCGGTGGGGGAATGGGAAGGGGGAAGGGGGATGAAGGTTAGACAAAAAAGAACGAAATATTAAAATGTCATGTTTTGTTTTGGGTTTAACTCGTAAATGACATCAGTTACTTTCCAACATGGGGACTACTTTTTATGATGTCGTGTTTGTTTACGTCTGTCTGCTGTAACATGTCCCAAAACAGCCCCAGTAAATGGCCTTGACCTTCACATGCATGGCCAAAGCAGCAAGCGTCCCGAATCAGCGAAATAGTGCTGAGCTGAGAGTTAAACATTTACCCAAACAATGATACGCCCAAGGTTGAAATTGACTTCCTTCAGTGATTGGCTCTGCGTAAGTTAAGTGCCTTGTCTGAGGGAACACAACTACTACTACTACTATTACTACTACTACTACTACTACTACTACTAGATTTACTACTACTACTACTAGATTTACTACTACTACTACTAATAATAATAAAGGTAAGAAGAAGAAGAAAAAGAAGAAGAAGAAGAAGAAGAAGAAGAAGAAGAAGAAGAAGAAGAAGAAGAATGATAATAATTGTAATAAATAGCTTTTCAATAGCGCACAACCCTGCTCTACAGCAAGGTCTATGCGCTTTGCACTATATATTTAATACCACAGCAGACCATAGAACACTGAGATACATTCTCAGTTTCCCAGGAAGCATACAGTTTAAGCAGCTGATTAAGCGCTCAAACACTAACAAGCTGACAAGATCTTTCACTGTCTATAGCTGGGTACCAATTTCCACCTGGGTGAAGTGAGGAAAAAATGGTGTGAAGTGCATTTTCCAAGGACACAACATTGGGCCCTTGACAGGATTCGGACCCACGACCTTACGGTTGCGAGTCTGAGAGCCTAACCATTTGGCCACCAATGCCACAAGCTACTTTTTTGTTAAGATCTTAGCCTCTAAACCAGCTTCTACCATATGGAGTGGAAAAGTGTCTCCTACAAAGGTCGAAAAAATATAATTCCCGTATTATAAGAGTTAAAAAAGTGGCAAGTTTCGAACAAAATAGGAGCCACAACCAACATCCATACAGAACTTGGGAAAAATTCACTGTCACATTTTAATGGCCCAAAGAGGGTGCCTGTGTGAGTGTAAAAGAGCTTACTTTGGAAAACGTCCGAAAAATAATTTCAGACGATCAGTCACAAGTGAATGAAATGATGGGATAAGAAAACAGCATGCTCCGAGGTGAATGACATTGATAAAGATTGTGAAGCACTGTGTCAGGGCACTATGACTTTTCGAAGGTCCAGCGAGGTCGCAGAAATAAAAACAGAAGACAGAGAGAGCAACAAAGGGACGGAGGGAGAAAGGGAGAGCGAGGGAGAGAGCGAAAGAGAGAGAGAGAGAGAGAGAGAGAGAGAGAGAAGGAAAGAGAGAGACATATATAGAGAAAAGGAAAGCGAAAGACACAGAGAGAGAGAGAGAGAGAGAGAGGGAGAGAGAGAGACAGAGAGAGAGAGAGAGAGAGAGAGAGAGAGAGAGAGTAGATCACTGTCTTGTCTCGCCGCAGACAGGTCACGAAAAGACAAACAATCTCAAGGACAGGATGATAAGTCTGACATGTTCCTACTACCACCTGTTATTACATGCTTTTGCCTCGTTCTCTTCCATCATAGTAGCACATTTGTGAGGCAACGTGGTGGAATCAGGCTCTCGTCAAAATAGTCAAAATGAAGAAACTTGCGTTTTGCCGCAGGTTTGTGAATTTTTATCAAATTTTTGTTTTTCGGCTCAACACCTTTCATGCCCATTAAAGAACTCATTTCTGTGTGGATTTTTCTGAAAAAGCGTTGATTAAAGGCATAAAAATGTAAATTTTCAGTTACCACGGACTGTTAAGCTAAGGAAATAACTAATCTTTGGGGGCCATTTTCTCACTAATTTTACCCCCGAAAACAGGTGACCCCCACCTCCTTCTTTTGCAAATATCCCGACTTGTATTAAACATAAATGGATATCTTTTTCATCCAAATAAAGACAAGTGAACAAGCTTTAAGATGATACCAATAGCTCTACATGTCTAAAAATTGACGAGAACCTGATTCCACCACGATGCCTCACATTTCTCTATCGTAATGGCAAAAGTAATTTAACCCTATCCGTACGTCGTGTTTTATGATACGATATGGCGAGCTCTGTGCCACCACTTTCCAAAGAGGAAATTTACTCGTTAATCCGATTCGTACACTTTGCATAGCAGTTAGTAGCAGTCTGTCAAAATGATTTTTTGAGAAATACTGAACGTTTCAAAGAAATCTTCGTAGTAGAGGTAGTCTAAAGTGTGAAGAATAAAACCCCGGGAGTACAAAATGACCCCAGGGCGTACGGATTGGGTTAATGTACAAGTTTTTACGCGCCCATCGACACAGTTTAGGTCATTTAGAAGGAGAGATTCCGACCCTGTTTGACTGGGCCAATCCGGACTGAAAGGCATACAGCGTCCCAGCAGAAAGATTGAGGTACTTGGTAAAACTTTTCCCCACCAAAGTAGCAAGTACTCATAGACTTGAGGTTTAACAAGACATTCGGGGTAAGAATAATAATATGATCCCAGGGGCCCTCGCTTCATAAGTCTCAACCTTGACATTTCTTATGAGCGGACGGGTGTTGGAAGGGAAGGGTGGAAGACAGAGTGTTAGAGAAAGAGAGGGAGGAGTGAGGGTATTAAAAAGGGGGGGGGAGAGAGAGAGAGAGAGAGAGAGAGAGAGA
>NW_004797629.1:683489-692519 GCF_000002075.1 Aplysia californica | reverse complement strand
AAAAAAACAACAACAACAAAACAACAACAAACAAAAAACAAAAAAACCGACAACAACAAAAATCAAAACGTAACAAATCCTGGAAAGACATTGCCCTGTGAGTTTTACAATAATGTGTAATCATACAGTGACAGCAATTATGAATTGTTCTAAGTAATCAATTAAGATTGAAGAAAAAAAATGCGTCTTAAAAACTAACAAGGCCTCTTTTCTCGCTCGAAAAACTGTGCAAGAAAAAAATAATACATCACGATGTTTGAACAATTCCAAACAAAGCGATAAGACAGTTGCTGCATGTTGTCTTTTACCTGCGTGTGCAGACTGCTCTTTTCTTATGATTATGGGAAGTTTCCAGACTGCTTAAACATTTTTTGTATATCTCACGTGACATTTTTCCACCTACTATAAAAATCTCTGAATCAAAACAAATATTTCATACTGTCTCTTAAAAAGGCTCTGCATACTTTCCGCTAGTAAATATAATCAACTCGTCAAGTTTACAAATACAAAAATAAACTCCCTATCATAAGCCCATGTCAACGTTGTCTAAGCAATTTTTGTTTCAGCTGAGTCAAGGAGTTTTGGTTTACACCCATCCCCCCCTCTCCCCACACTCTCTCCTTCCCCTCTCCTCCTACTCTCCTCTTTCTCTCCTCCTCCTCCCTTCCCGCCCCCCCCTCCCGCGTCCTTCTCCCCTGTCCTTTCCTTGCTCCTCTCTCTCTCCTGTCCCCCACCACTTCCATCTCCGCTCATCGACCCCCTCTCTCCGCCTCACCCACACCCCCTCATCCCCCTCCTCATCCCACACCCCTCCTCCCTCCCCTTTTCTCTTGTCCTCCTTCTCCACTCCGCCCCTTCCCCCCTCTCCATCTAACACTCCCTCCGCCGGATGGTTTGGGGGTCAGGGAAGTCCCAGATTTTCGCCCTTTTAAGGGGGAAGTTGGCCGGTCTCTGTGAGTATTCTCGGCCCTCCCTTTGCTGGCAACATGGTCACCAAAATTCTTCTCGTGTCTCTGGCTCTCTTCGCCCTGGGAACCTGCCAGCGTAAGTGAACGACTTCAGTGACGCATTAATTTTTCTCCTAGCTTTGGCCACTTACAAAAACCTGTTCTAATATAATCTATATATGTAAGGCATCGTGCTGTAATCAGGTGCTCGTCAAAATAATGATAGCGAAGAAATCAACATTTTTTTCCGCTAGATCGGCAATTTCGACATTGGACCAAAAAGAAATGTAAATTTTGCAGTTTTCGAGGACTCTTCTGTTTTCGAAATCATCAAATTTTGGCTGCAATTTTCCCGCTAATCTTACCTCTCCCACCAGGCGAGCCTCACAGCCCCCAATCGTCAATATCTCGACTTCTATTCAACATGGATGGATACTTGTTTCACCAAAAGTAAGGAAAATGGATAGGCTTTAGAGATATTCCAATAGCTCCATAATTATCATGTCCCAAAAAAATTGACGAGCACTTGCTTCCACCAAGTCGTGATACAATCTTAGTGTGGCAAAAACAGCATTGCAACTTTTTTCTTTAATAATACACCGCCGAACTTGCTCTTACAGACACCTGTATAAGACACTCACCTGTACATACGACCGGGGGTAGAACTCGAGTCTTCTGCATGCGATGGTCAAGCGCCTAACCTCTTCAACACAGAGGCGTGTAAACTTCTTCTTGTTTTAAAATTGTGCGAAACTTATGTAAATTTAACGCCGCTCTTAATTCTGTAAAAATGTCGAATAGGCGGAACCTTTCATTTCAAAGTCCATCTCCTGTAGAGACGAGCCAGGTGGGTTTTGAGTCTTGTAAACTCTCCAAACAACGCAGACTTTAGAATACCCCATCAGAGATTTGAACTTGAGCCATGGGTACGATATCTTGATACAAAACTCTTACCGAGTTAAAGGTGAGACTACCGGTACTGATATTGTTGTCATTGTCAATTTCTATAACCACTCATTTAATGGGATTTTCTGTTGGGCATGGCCTTATGCATTAAGGGATCTTATTACTAAAACCAGATAGTAACAGCATTTCCTTTCATAAGATAAAGCAAAAGAGTCTCATCACGTCTTGGCTACCTCAAATTGCCCCCCACCACCCTAAGAGATTGGAGACCCATTATGTGCGTAGCAAGTCAATGAATGTTCGAATAGAGATCTCAGTTTGGCCTGCACCCATGCTTTCAAAGCCACAGTGGCGGATAAGCTGAGCTCCTAAAACTGGCGGCCGTCCAACTCTTCTGCTAAGACTTAGGGATCTTTGAATATTATGCCATAGAACTAAAATTGTTTTTCTATTTTATGAAACGCCATGTCGTAATACCACGTACATACAGATGACAGAGACGGCCAACTTTGTACGGAACAAGAGTGGTTTCTAAAACTTGTGGATGTCTTGGACAATGTCATAGGGGGAGGGGGGTGAGTTAGAAGTGGTGGCTTGTACAGGTGATTGTGTTTGACAGACAGACAGGCAAACACACAGACATACAGACAGATAGGCAGATTGACAGATAGAGAGACAGATGGACGGACAAACAGACAGACAAACAGACAGACAGGCAGAACAGAGATTGGTACGTAGAGAGAGACACAAAGAATGAGAGAGAGGGAGTGAGAGAGACTGAGAGAGAGAGAGAGAGAGAGAGAGAGAGAGAGAGAGAGGGAGAGAGAAAGAGAGAGAGAGAGAGAAAGAGAGAGAAAGAGAGAGAGAGAAAGAGCGATCCCTTAACTAGGACATACAGACCTTTGCTGTAGTTTCGGATGTGTCCTCGTATTTATTGTAAAAAGTCCTACTACAAAGATCTTGACACATGCGAAATTAATTCTTTCCTATATCAAATTAGTTGCCATGATTCTGAAGAACCAATTTCCTACATTTCAGTTAGTTACCACTAACTTGTGCCACCAACATCCTACATTCCATTTAGTTACCACTAGCTTGTACCACCAATTTCCTACATTCCATTTAGTTACCACTAACCTGTGCCACCAATTTTCTACATTCCATTTGTTGTCAGTAACCTGTACAGCTTATATCTTATATCACATGAAAGGCCACGAACATGTACCCTCAATAACCTATATCCCATTCATTGCCACTATTATGTACTGCAAATATCCGACATTCGTTTAGTTGCATATAACCTGTACAGCAATACCCTGCATTCCTTGAGTTGCCACCAACTTGTACCGTCAATTTCCTACATCCCTTAGTTGCAACTACCATGTACTGCCAATATTCTACATTCCAATAGTTGCCACTGAACTGTTCCTTCTGTTATCATACATTCCAATAGTTGCAACTAACTTGTGACGTCAATATGTCCTACATTCCACTAATTACCACTAACCAGTACTACCAATATCTTAGATTGCATTAGTTTCAACTAACTTGTACTGCCAATATCCTACATTCCACAAGTTGCCACTAAAGAGTCTCATCAATATATCCTACATTCCATTAATTACCACTAACAAGTACTACCAAATATCCTAGATTGCATTAGTTTCAACTAACTTGTACTGCCAATATCCTACATTCCATAAGTTGCCACTAAAGAGTCTCATCAATATATCCTACATTCCATTAATTGCCCATAACCTGTACTTCTTGTAATCCAACATCCCATAATTTGTCACTAATCTGTACCTCCTATATCTTACATTCCACTAGTTGCAGGTAACCTGAACAGCTTGCATCTTATATCACATTAATTGCCACTAACATGTTCCCTTAATTTCCTATATCCCATTAATTGCCACTAACCTGTACCGTCAGTATCTTACATTCCACGAGTTGCCACTAACCTGCACCTTCTATATCCTCCTAACATTCTACTTTCCATTAGTTGCCCATAACCTGTACCTCTTATTATCCTACATCCCATTAATTACCATTAACATGTACAGTCATTATCTTTCATCCCACCAGTCACCACTAACATGTGAGACCATTATCCTACATCCCAAAAGTTGCCTCTAACATGTACCTCCTATATCCTTCATCCCACCAGTTACCATTAACCTGTACGACCAATATCCTTCATCCCATCAGTTACCATTAACCTGTGCCTCCTTTATCCTTCATCCCACCAGTTACTATTAACCTGTGCGACCATTATCCTTCATCCCACCAGTTACCATTAACCTGTACCTCCTATACCCTTCATCCCACCAGTTACCATTAACCTGTACGACCAATATCCTTCATCCCATCAGTTACCATTAACCTGTACCTCCTATATCCTTCATCCCACCAGTTACCATTAACCTGTGCGACCATTATCCTTCATCCCACCAGTTACCATTAACCTGTGCACCCAGTACGGATGGCCAAACGGCAACTACCCTGACCCTTACGACTGCCTGAAGTACATCAACTGTAATGGCGCCATTGCCACGGTGATGTCGTGTGCTCCGGGCACCGTGTTCAACCCCAACACAAGGAACTGTGACAATTACGGAAACGTGCCCATCTGCCAGTCCACCCAGCAGAGCCCTATTGGTGAGTTGACTGATTGATTGATTGATTTGACTGATTGATTGATTGATTGATTGCTTAGGTGTTTTACCACCCTTTCGACTCAGTTTTGGGCATGTAAGAGCCACTATTTATTGGTGAGTGAGACCTTCTACTACGACTGCTGTTGCTGTTGCTGTTGCTGTTACTACTACTACTACTACTACTACTACTACTACTACTACTACTACTACTACTAACTTCTACTACTACTACTATTATATTTATAATTATAATTATTATACTTATTACTATTGTTATTATTATTGTTATTATTATCATGAATGTTATTATCACTATTATATTAATCGTTTTATGGGTCATTGAAAGACATTACTGGTATGTTCTACTTATTTAATTCTCTTCACTAAATGATCGTTGTTGTGTAGCGGTACATATCTTTACTCAAAAAGACAAGCGAAAACAATTATAACTATTGCCATTCACCCCCTACCTCCCCCCCCCCCCCACCATCAACATGACTTGACAATTAATAATTTAGGTGTAATGGAACCGTTCAAGTCTCCTTAATTGCATGTTCACAGGCATAAGCAATAATCTGAAAACTTTAAAATATCATAATGTGTTAGGTGGAAAGAGATAGATAGATAGATAGATAGATAGATAGATAGATAGATAGATAGATAGATAGATAGATAGATAGATAGATAGATAGATAGATAGATAGATAGATAGATAGATAGATAGATAGATAGATAGATAGATAAAGAGAGAGAGAGAGGGAGAGAGAGAGAGATAAAGAGAGAGAGAGAGAGAGAGAGAGAGAGAGAGAGAGAGAGAGAGAGAGAGAGAGGGAGAGAGAGCGCGCAAGGGGGGGGGGGTTACAATTAGGACATCGAAGTATTATCATGGGATCTATGTGAATGCACGCACATTGCCAATGATTGTAAGAGTATATTTTGTATTAGTCACATTGCCAATGATTGTAAGAGTATATTTTGTATTAGTCACATTGCCAATGATTGTAAGAGTATATTTTGTATTAGTCACATTGCCAATGATTGTAAGAGTATATTTTGTATTAGTCACATTGACAATGATTGTAAGAGTATATTTTGTATTAGTCACATTGAAACAATTGTTTTGATAAAAATGAGAGAAAAAAATACCCACAAAAGGACACATAGACAATAAATAAAATCAACTAGAGTTAGGAACCGAAGCATCAACTAAAGTCGCCAATAAAAAACCCCCTCTAATTTTTAGCAAATCGTGAGTGAGACCCTATATCTTTTAACTAGTTCAATTGAAACAAAAAAATAATACCCCCCCCCCCTCAACCGCCGAAAAAAAACAACACACTTTTTTTTTACCCTATTCTAAGACTGTTAGACTATAATAATTATTATTGATTGGTACGCTTTAAACATGCATTGTTTTCACTCTATTCTTGAAAAGTGTGTTGAGCAAAGGCAGACCAAAAAAAAAAAGAAGTAAATGTGCAGTTTCCAAGGACATCAGAGCTTTGGAACCACCAAACTTTGACAGACATTTCCTCGCTTGTTCTACTTCTTATACCTTGACCCCCCCACCCCACCCCCCACCCCCCACCCCCGCCCTTTTCAATTTCAAATATCTCTACGTCTCCTCAAGATAAATGAGTACATTTTAAAATAAAAGCAATACAAATAAAGAGCAATGCGTACAAGATCACGCAGCGGCAGATATGTACCTCTGCTCTAAGAACAAAAAAAGAAAGATATAAAAGAAGTTTTTTTTACCGTCTAGCATGCGGCTATTGTCAGAATAACCAAGAGTGTGTATTGCTCTTTCGAGTATGTATCTATATAACTCTAAAGGTCTTGTAATTAAATTCCTGCATGTGGTTGAATGATACATCTGATGTGAAATGTACATTTTGTCAGCTTTACTTCTCATTTCGTGTTGAATTTTAATGAGAGTAATATCATATTATACATTTCTATGTATACCTGCATGTGTTTTACGGTCCTGTACAATCAAGAAAAATTCCCCTCCGGGATAATAAAGTAAAATCCTATCTGATCTGATCTTATCTTAGCTTATCGTATCTTAACTTATCTTATCTTATCTTAAAGTGATACCAATAACTCCACCCCCCCCCCCAAACCCCCCCCCCCCACAACAACAACAAAATTCAACAAAGAAAAAACAAACAACAGACTTGCTCCTGATTCCACTGCGTCAAGACATAATCATTTGTGAGGCAGCGTGGTGGAATCAGACTCTCGTCAATTTTTGGGCATATTGAGTTATTGGTATCATCTTAAAGCTTGTTCATTTGTCTTGCTTTCACTGAAAAGGTTACCCATCCATCTTTTATAGAAGTGGAGATATTTTGGATGGAAGGAGGTGGGGGTCACCTGGTTTAAGAGGTAAAATTAGCGAGAAAATTGCCGCCAAAGCTTGGTAAATTCCAAAGCTGGAGAGTCCATGGAGACTGTAAATTTATATTTTCATGCCTTTAATCAACGCTTTTGGTGAAATCCTCAAAGGAATGTGTTTGTAAATGGACATAAAAGGTGTTGAGTTTTTAAAAAATTGATTAAAATTACTAAGCAGAGAGAAAACTGCTCTTTTCTTCAATTTCATTATATTGACGAGAGCCTGATTCCACCACGCTGCCTCACATTTCTTGTTTGTCTTCATCCTAGTCGTCACCAACATCTGCAACCAGTTCGGCTGGGGTAACGGAAACTTCTACCACCCTTACAACTGCGCCCAGTACATCCAGTGTGCTAACGGACTGACCACTGTCAACGCCTGCGGAGCCGGACAGTACTACGACCAGTCTCTGGGAAGATGCGCTCTGGCCGGCACGGGATACTGCCTTCAATACGTGTTCACCCCACCCCCGACACCCGTCGTCTACCCCGATGGTGAGTCTTAACGCTTTAAAGACTAGTCAGACAGATTTGTCCGACCAAAAGGAGTTCACATCCAATGTTGTTGCACATTTCAAGCCCACATACACAAACCACAAACACAACATTTGACATTTCATATTAATATAAATGTTGTCGTCTGCCTTTCTACATTTCTGAAAAAGAAAACAGAATTGGAAAATCTGTATGGATATAACGAAGTTCAGCTTTTCCAAGCATTTGAAAGGGCAGGATTGGCGTCTTCAATTAGTTAAACTGTGTTGGTTTTAGTAGAGGGTTTACGCCGTCATAACTGCAGAAGGTCGTATGAGCGCCCGCCAAGGGGTGGATGTCAACAGAGAAGTCCTTACAGGGGAATCGGGCTTTCTCTTGGTTTGTTTGTTTCAGTAGAGGTTTTACGGCGCTCGTAACTGCATAAGGTCATATGAGCGCTAAGGGGTCGATACATCTGGGACGTCCTTCCAGGGAACCACACTTACTCTGCTCACCTCTCTAGCTTCAACAACACAAAGTCTGCTTCGACTATCAAGGCACCCCGGAAAAAGCGGGCCACAAGAGTGTGACAAACATACAAAAGAAGTAGAGGAATAATGACGATAGTAAGGATTAAGGAAGAAAAAGCAGCACTTCCCTGTTGCAGTTCAGGCACAGTTATGAGCATGGCATTGATGAATCAGACCATTTACAAGTACAATTCTACTGTGCATAAGAACGTAAGATGTTAATGTCCCCCCTTCTGGGAATGGCCTAAAGACACTTCAGTCAGTAGCAACGCCCGGGGGTTGGTGAATCTTCGGTCAACCAATGTTCTGGATAGACAGGTCTCGCCTTCTTGGCTCTGGTTGCGTGTTTCTGGTTTTTGTGTACATCTATGGACCTTGTTTCTGAGCAGTTTTTCGAACATTGTGGTTGATTCTTTTGTTGTTTTCCTTAAAAAAAAATCACTAGCCGCTTGAATCAGCGTTCTAGATTGAGTTCGCCTTCTTGGCTCTTGTTGCGTGTTTCTGGTTTTACTCTACTTCTATGGACCTTGTTTCCGAGCAGTTTTTCGAACATTGTGATTGATTGTTTCGTTGTTTTCCTCAACCTTTTCACTGCTGAGTAGACGTGTGTTCTGGCTTGTATTCTCCACTTATATTGTTTCATCTGGTTGACAAAAGAAGTTTTAGTTGGTATAGTTACCGTTTGTGGTTTGTGCTTATCCTGAAACAATTCTCTGTGTTAAAATATTCCAAGAATTAACATTTTATCTTGTCGGTACAGATGTTGATGGAAATTTTTCAGCAGTGAAGGGGTTAAAAAAAATCACTAGCCGCTTGAATCAGCGTTCTAGATTGAGTTCGCCTTCTTGGCTCTTGTAGCGTGTTTCTGGTTTTCCTCTTCTTTTACAGACCTTGTTTCTGAGTAGTTTTTCGAACTTTATGCTTGATTGTTTTGTTGCTTTCCTTTTAAAATGATATAATAATATAAAAAGTGTAACAGTAAACCAGAAACATAGAGTTAACGAGGCTCTTGTTTGTCTCTGGTTTACTATGGTACTTCTACGGAACAATATTACTGAGTGTTTTTTGTTAACCTTAATCTTTCTTATCTTATGACTGTTTGTAACTGGGGGG
>NW_004797629.1:681123-682482 GCF_000002075.1 Aplysia californica | reverse complement strand
ATACATACATACATACATACATACATACATACATACATACATACATACATACATATTTAAACAAACTCATATACATACAAACACAAACAATATAATTACATACCAAGCTGATCCCTTTCCAACAGTGTATGACCTAAATTTCCGCATGATGCACACTTCCTGTGTCTTCAGAGTTAGTGTACGGAGCTCAACTAGTATAATTGAACGGGTGGTTCCAAAAGTAGGACACTGTAAATAGTCTTAACTGCACTCTGTGCTTTCCAGTTTTTGAGACCTCGTATTTTTAAAGAATTTTGTACAAAGGAGAGACTCACACTCTGTGGCCATTAGATCGCTGAGTTTGGTTTATCGTGATGAATTACGGTGTCATTGTCGCTGTTTGGAATCTCAAGCATAGTTTTTTTAAAATAACTTGGGATAAACTGTTCGAGCTTTCATAGTAGTCTGCCTGCCATATTTGATCGTCCTGTTGGAGATAGGCATAATAAGATGTTTCGAATGAATTGTTACATACAGTGTGTCTCTTAGTTTTTGTAAAAGTATTGCGGCACTTGCAACACAATAAAGTCATATAAGTGCCGGAGATTAGAGGTGTTACAAGAGAGTGACAAACACAAAAAAGAAGGAGGGGAGACGAAAACGATAGATGTTTGATACGGAAGAAGAAGCAAACCCCACCAGAGCACCCGCCAACCACCCACGACAGTGTGTTGAAAGGTTTTGAACCCGTACCTTTCTATGTCCTCAAGTGTAAGCGAGTTCGGGATTTGGACCCCTCAATGACTAAGGCAGTTCTGGAGGTGAGACAGCGTGGTGAAATCAGGCGCTCGTCAAAATAGTGAAATTGAACAAACTGGCATTTTTCTGCCAGTTTGGTAATTTTTATGGAATGTCTGTTTTTAGGCTTAACATCGTTGTTGTCCTATTAAGAACACATTTTTGGGTGGATTTTTACTGAAAAACGTTGATTAAAGGCACACAAAAAAAATACGTTTTCGTTTTCCACGGACTGTCAAGTTTTTGCAATAACCAAACTTTGGCGGGCAATTTTCTATCTGATTCTACCTTACAAGGCTATCCCATCTTCTTCAATCATAAATATCTCGACTTCTATTCAAGATAGATGGGTATTTTTATCATCAAAAGAAAGACAAATGAACAATCGCTATGGTGAAACCAATAACATCACATGCCCAAAGATTGACGACCGCCTGATTCCATCACGTCGCAACACTTTTCCTTCTGGCAGCTCATTTGCTACATCATGAAAAATGTATATTCCAGTGGAGTAGACAGAATAAAAGAGCTCCAATTTAAAATACACACACACACATACACACACACACACACACACACACA
>NW_004797629.1:678840-681005 GCF_000002075.1 Aplysia californica | reverse complement strand
CACATACACACACACACACACATACATACACATACACACACACACAAACACACACACACACACACACACACACACACACAACCAGAAAGTACTTTATTGCCCTGCTATTGGCCCTGAGGTAACGGCTGCATGCAGTAAGTCTGTACTTTTAACGAGTTCACAACGTTACGGACACGACACGTTGGATCAGCAGAAACAGAGAACGGGCAATGATACAGCACATTTCGAACCACCGTATACACACACATTCAGAAACATGAAATCATTATGTATAAACTTTGTTGCCTGCCTAGTGCCGTTTCAAATTGGAACATTTTGTGTGTAAATTAATAAGGGAACTGAACTGAACTATTTTTGTTAAAATAAATAATCTTTGTCGAATTGTGACAAGGATGCCTATCTCCAACAAGTCAGTTAAAAATGATATGAGAATATAGATCCAACACAAATGTATAATTAGCATTGTTGAAGCCCGAACAGTGCAAAATTAAAGTTTGCCAATGATAATATCCTGGGTGGGGGGTCTTGTGCCAGTCCCACGTTTGAGATAGAATGAAGCTGGAAGAAGCCCAAATGTGTCACAACGCGGTGGGATCAGGCGCTCGTCAAAGTTTAGGCATGTGGAGTCATTGGTATCATCTTAAAGACTGTTCAGTTGTCTTGCTATCGGTAAAAAAATGCCCATCTATCTTGAACAAAAGTCAAGATGTTTGAGATTGAAGAAGGTTCGGTTACCTGGTTTCAATGGTAGAATTAACGAGAAAATGGCCACGAAATTTTGGTTATTTCAATAGCTTGATAGTTCGTGAACACTGTGAAAACTTACATTTTTTTGCCTTTGGTCATCTTTTTTCAGTAAAATCTACCCAGAAATGTGAATGTGTTCTTACTTGGATAACAATGGTGCTAAGTCAAAAGACAATTAATATTTCGATAAAAATTGCTAAACTAGCAATAAATTGCAGTTTCTTCAATTTCATTATTTTGACAAGCATCTGATTTCACCACGCACGCTGTCTCACGTATTATTTTCTATGTAAGTTTTGTAATGCTTTTACATCCCCACTGACACCATTTAGGTTGTTTAGGAAGAAGGCTTCCGACCCTATCTGTCAGGGCCAACCCGGGTTGAAAGGGACGCAACATCCCAACAGAACGAAAGACTGAGATATTCGATAAAAGACTGATTTCCCCACTCTCCACTCAAGTGTCGAAATGGGGTCCCCTGCGTGCGACAGCGAATAGCCGAACTGCAACATCAGTTGTCTGTAACGAATTGTTACATACTGTACGTAAAAAAGAAAGTTTGTTGAACCAAAACGGAGGTCGAAAGGTTGGAGAAAGCTCAAGACCTTTTTGGACAGTTTGTCATGAATCTCCCATAATATGAGGCAGCGTGGTGGAATCAGGCTCTCGTCAATTTTTGGGCACATAGAGTTATTGGTATCATCTTAAAGCTTGTTCAGTTGTCTTTATTTGGATGAAAAAAATATCCATTTATCTTGAATACAAGTCGAGATATTTGCGAATGAAGGAGGTGGGGGTCACTTGTTTTCAGAGGTAACATTAGTTAGAAAAGGGCGACCAAAGATTAGTTATTTCCTTAGCTTAAGAGTCCGTGGTAACTGAAACTTTACATTTTTTGTGCCTTTATTCAACGTTTTTCAGAAAAATCCACACAGAAATGAGTTCTTCAATGAGCAAGAAAGGTGTTGAGCCAAAAAACAAAAATTAAATAAAAATTCACAAACTTGCAGAAAAGTCCAAGTTTCTTTCCTGACTTGGCAGAAAAACTAATCAGAGGCTACAACCACAGCTGTCTTCAGTATGAGAAAAATAATATTCGCCGAAGGTGGACAGGTAATGAAAGTTGCAGAGCACATTTTTTCCTAACTTCGGCAAAAAGCAAGTCATTATTAAAGAATGTTGATTGGCAAAAATACTACAAGAAAGATAAAATATATTATCTCATGTCTGGCTACTTGAAACGAATTCACGCATAAGTTGAGATAGTTGAAGAGAACCCCAAGCTCCGACTCCCTTCTCTATGCACACACACACACACACACAAACACAACACACACAAACACACACACACACACACACACACACACACACACACACGCACACGCACACGCACACACACACGCAACACACACACACAG
>NW_004797629.1:676909-678435 GCF_000002075.1 Aplysia californica | reverse complement strand
CACACACACACACACACACACACACACACACACACACACACACACACACACGTCGTCATTGTTCAACAGAGCAGCATGATTCAAGGCCTATAACTAGTTTTGCTTGACGGAGATGTTGAAAAGATAATATGACCTTAGAGACAAGAAATGCCCCACAATGATTATTTTCTTTCTCCCTTGGTTTTTTTTTTACCTTGAGCACGATATGAAGCGTAGTCAACAATGTCAGACAGAAAGGGTCGAGTCAGTCAGGACCAAAAAAAAGACCCCCCCCCCCCCAAAATGACAGAAAAAAACTCTATGATATAGGACACCAGACTAGACCATCTCGACACAGAAACTGATAACATGGCAGAGCCCTCAGATTATCATAATCATTGAAACTGAGTTTAGTTTTAGTTTTAGTAAGCGTTTTACGGCGCTTGCAACACAGTAAGGTCATATAAGTGCCGAAGATGAGAGGTGTTACAAGAGAGTAACAGACACAAAAAAGAAGGAGGAGAGATACGGACGATAGTTGTTTGGTTGGAAAGAAGGAGCAAACCACACCAGGGCACCCTCCAACCACTCATGTTGAAACTGACAAACTGTCGGCATATCAGAATTTTATTTCGTAAGCAATTTTATGGTGCAAATCACAGACCAACCCAAGATGCAATATAAGTACAGTGTAGTTATATATATATCCTAAAACTTTCAGAATACACCAATCGTACGAATAGTATTCAATTCATCATTGATCATAACTTATCAACATAATTCTGAAAGAGATAATAATGTACGATATAATATGAACTTCTCAAGTAAGACAGTGGATTAAACTAGAACCCCCAGAAACAACAGTTTGCCTAAGAACACACCAAAATTTTTTTTTTTAAAATGAGCTTTCAATTTCTCGCAAAGTAAAAGTATACTGCACTTCATGTTCAACCGCTGGGGCGGTCTTTTTTTGATACCTCAATAGATAATAATACTACGTTAAAGAATTTCTTATTGTAACTTTTCTGATTTTCTTGTTTTAAAAAATGCTACAAACGCCAACTGGTTAATTTCCTAAAACAATTTCTGTGGTATGGCACGTCAATCATTACATTTCACATCGTAGAACTTCAAACGTAGCCTGTAAACGAAAGAATATGGTTCAAATCACAGTTAGGACCCACTTTTCTCTGATTTTTTAATGAAAATGTATTCGTTTGAAAAAATAACAGCAGTAACAACAATAATAGCAAAAACTACTCGAACAATAAATACATCATCATCATCATCATCATCATCATCATCATCATCATCATCATCATCATCATCATCATCATCATCATCATCATCGTCACCCATCAACAACAACAACAACAACAACAGTAATCAGAACAACAACAACAACAAAAACAAAAACAATGTCCACAGTGAAATCATAATAAAAAATAAAAAAAGATTTTCTATTTTCCTTTTAGAAAACTCAAAGCCTCGGGAGAATGACACTGTCCGCTTGCTTCTTCACACGTTAAGAAGAAAATAAAACAACC
>NW_004797629.1:674603-675477 GCF_000002075.1 Aplysia californica | reverse complement strand
TGCGGTGTGTGTCGAGGTAAATCTTGCAATTGTGAGGCGTGCTGACGTAATGAGTTACTTCTCGCAATCCACAAATGGAGATATTGGCAAAAAATCAACACCGAGGTCAAATTACTAGATCTTCTATTGATGCTCTTTTTAAAATTTATAACGTGCCTCTTATTATTTCATAGTTATAAATTGTAAAACTTCACTTATAAGCACGATATTTCTTTTTCCATAAGGCTTGAATCCGAGAAGTAACTCATTTTGTCAGAACACTTCACAATTTAATCCAAGACTAGTGCGCTTAAAATGCAGCAAATTGTCTTTCAGTCAAAGGATGAACAGGCCATGAGTGGCCCTGCTTAAGAGAGAATGCAGCTGCCAAACCACCAATAAATATTTAAAACCTAAATGTGTACAATAAACAAAAGTCACCAAAGCAAAAGTAAATGGCTGTGAAATGAGATGCTTTAGAAAAGCCTTGAACACCACAGGAGGAGGCATTTTGAGAAACGAGATAGTCGGAGAAAAAGTTGACTTGACTCCCTTCTTGGAGTACACAGATAAACAAAAATAAAATACTGGTTGGCGCTCTTTGGAAATTGCCTTTCCCTTCCATTGGCAGCCATTTTGAACTGATGATTTGCCTTGTAAACGTGAAGATTGGGTGTTTTTTATAATATTTTTTTTGCCAGGGGGCAAGCCCCCCTCAAACCCGCCACTGTTAACGTTATCTCCAGAAGTGCCTAATGATGCACATGTAACACACTATAGATCAGATGGATACAGAAAAAGAGCCACATAATATATAGGACATGTTTATAGACCCGTCGACACAATTAAAAAGGTGGGAAGAGGCAGACTCAGGAAAAGATGGATAGAGGGGAGC
>NW_004797629.1:672070-674479 GCF_000002075.1 Aplysia californica | reverse complement strand
GATTAATTTTGCTAAATTTTGCGTGGTGCATAAAACCTCGTGGACAGAATATAATGCAATCGTTTTCCAAACGTGCATCGTGAGAAGCCTCACCGCATCAACACGCGTTCATCGATCAGTCTGTGGGATGGTTATTACGAATCTGTGGCTGTTTAGATGTTGATTGTAAATTACGAATCTTCTGATATTTATAACTGAGGGGTGTTCGTGATCAGAGAGTTGTTTACAACACAATAACTGTGCGGTGTGTGTCGAGGTAAATCTTGCAATTGTGTGGCGTGCTGACGTAGTGAGTTACTTCTCGCAATTCACAAATGGAATATTGGCCAAAAATCATCACCGAGGTCAAATTAGTAGATCGTCTATTGATGCTCTATTTTTAAAAAAATGTATAACGTGCCTCTTATTATTTCATAGTTTTAAATTGTAAAACTTGACTTATAAGCACGATGTTTCTTTTTCCATAATGCTTGAATCCGAGAAGTAACTCATTTTGTCAGCACACTTCACAATTTAATCAAAGACTCGTGTGCTCAAAATGCAGCAGAGTCTGTTTTTTATTCAAAGGAAAAACACGCGAACGATGCTGTTTACTAGAGAGTTGCGGCTAACAAACCACAAACAAAAAACTTTAAGCTAAAACGTAGACAGTAAACAAAAGTCACCAAAGCAAAAGTAGATCTAAATGCCTATGAAATGAGATGCCTTAGAAAAGCCTTGAACACCACAAGATGAGACATATTGAGAAACAAGATAGTCAGAGAACAAGTTGACTTGACTCCTTTCTAGGAGTACATAGATCAGCAATGATAAAATAATGGTTTGGACTTTCTTTCAAGACTACCGCTAGACAGTAGTGTCTTTAGGCCATTCCCAAAGGAGGGGGGACATTTCTCGTTCAAGTGCAGTAGAAAATGGGCTGATTCATGTCACGCTCATAACTGTGCCTGATCAACAACAGGGAACTGCTGCTTTTTCTGTCCTAATCCTTACTATTGTCCTTTTCCTCTACTTCTCTGTTGACACCCACCCTTTGGCACTCATATGACCTTATGCAGTTGCGAGTGCCGTAAAACCCTCTACTATAATAAAATAAACTAATAAAGTTTCGAGAGCATACAACTATTGATCAGATGGATACAGAAAAAGAGCCACATAATATGTGAGGCAGCGTGGTGGAATCAGGCTCTCGTAAATTTTTGGGCAGGTAGACTTGTCTATATTTGGATGAAAAAGATATCATTTTATCTTGAATACAAGTCGAGATATTTGCGAAAGAAGGACATGAGGGTCACCTGTTTTCAGAAGTAAAATTATTGAGAAAATGGCCACCAAATATTAGTTATTTCCTTACCTTAATAGTCCGTGGTAACTGAACATTTACATTTTTGTGCCTTTAATCAACCTTTTTCAGAAAAATCCACACAGAATTGAGTTCTTTAATGGACATGAAAGGTGCTGAGCCTAAAAAAAAAAAAAATTTAATAAAAATTCACAAACCTGTGGAAAAATTAAGTTTCTTTACTTTGATTATTTTGACGAGAGCCTGATTCCACCACGCTGCCTCACATATAGTGTAGGTGTTTATAGACCCGTGGACACAATTATAAAGGCGTCAAGAGGCAGAGTCAGGAAAAAATAGAATGAGGGGAGCAGGGAAACACTAGAAGACAAAAAGAATAATCTATGCATCAGATGATACTACAAACAACAGAACGATATTTGTGAGAGAGCGTGGTGGAATCAGGCTCTCGTCAAAATAATCGAAGTAAAGAAACTTGCTTTTTTCTGTTGGTTTGTGAATTTTTATCAAATTTTTGTTCTTTGGCTCAACACCTTTCCTGCCTATTAAAGAACTCATTTCTGTGTGAATTTTCTGAAAAACGTTGATTAAAGGCACAAAAAATGGAAATTTTCAGTTACCACGGACTAAAGAAAAGGAAATAACTAATCTTCGGCGGCCATTTTCTCACTAATTTTACCTCTGAAAACAAGTGACCCCCACCTCCTTTCGCAAATATCTCGACTTGTATTTAAGATGAATGGATAATTTTTCATCCAAATAAAGACAGGTGAATAAGCCTTAAAAGATGATACCAATAACGCTACATGCCCAAAAATTGACGAGAGCCTGATTCCACCACGCTGCCTCACATTTGCTTCTTCCCTCGAAACAATACGGTAACAGAGGCAAGAAAAAAAATTTAGGGAATAAAAAGAGCTATTTGGTGATATAAAATACACCTGGCAAATTCAACTAGCAAAGCTTACTGTTAACTCATTGATTAAGCTCGAACTAGTCACTGAACATTGTTAGTAGATGTGCTGTTTTTGGAGGCATTAAAAAAAGGAGCATAAATTCGTTCGTCAAATAATTGAAAGACACATAATGATATATTGACCCTTTCA
>NW_004797629.1:668941-671970 GCF_000002075.1 Aplysia californica | reverse complement strand
ATGAGTGGCCCTGCTTAAGAGAGAATGCAGCTGCCAAACCACCAATAAATATTTAAAACCTAAATGTGTACAATAAACAAAAGTCACCAAAGCAAAAGTAAATGGCTGTGAAATGAGATGCTTTAGAAAAGCCTTGAACACCACAGGAGGAGGCATTTTGAGAAACGAGATAGTCGGAGAAAAAGTTGACTTGACTCCCTTCTTGGAGTACACAGATAAACAAAAATAAAATACTGGTTGGCGCTCTTTGGAAATTGCCTTTCCCTTCCATTGGCAGCCATTTTGAACTGATGATTTGCCTTGTAAACGTGAAGATTGGGTGTTTTTTAAACTATTTTTTTTGCCAGGGGGCAAGCCCCCCTCAAACCCGCCACTGTTAACGTTATGTCCAGTAGTGCTTATTGATGCACATGTAACACACTATAGATCAGATGGATACAGAAAAAGAGCCACATAATATATTGTAGGTGTTTATAGACCCGTCGACACAATTAAAAAGGTGGGAAGAGGCAGACTCAGGAAAAGATGGATAGAGGGGAGCAGAACAATATATCAATGCATCAGGTGATACTACTCGTACAAACAAGAGAACGACGTTTGCTTCTTCCCTCGAGACCATACGGTAACAGAGGCCAGAAAAAAATATGTAGGGAATTGAGCTCGAACTGAACATTGTTTGTAGATATGCTGTTTTTTGGAGGCATTACAAAAAGAAGTATAAATTCGTTCTTCAAAAAATTGAAAGAAACATAATGATATATCGGCCCTTTCACCCCCCCCCCCCTCCCCTCCCCCACTTTTTTCCTCTTGGGCCGAACCTACACTAATTTATTACGTCTCAATAATCATCCTTTGTCAACAATAATCTGTTCCCGCAGTTATATGCAAAAAATATCTAAAATTAAGCAAACTGAACCCAAAAATGTTATAAGCGATTCTGTTAATTTTTACCAAAGAATGATAAAGAAAAATAATTATAAAATATGATAAAAATGGTCAGATTTTGCTAAATTATGCAGGGTGCATAAAACAAATTTTTCCATTCTGCTTTAAAACGTCAAGCAACAAGATGTATACATTTATAGACCACGGAAGTTCTTGTGTCTAATTTTTGTATAACGGTTCAAAATGTGCGTAAATTGGCTTTGGCCTGCAGCTGGCTGATGTGACAAACGTGTCCGGTGCGTCCTTGAAGAGCTAGTTATTTCCCTATCCCAGTCAACTCTTTGCCAGACCGATGTCGTTCCGACCAAAAGTATTATGCTGTTTTGGCATGACACACATTGTCCTTGTCCTGTATGCTGAACCAAGAAAGTCTTACTCCTAGTTCGATTTGAGGACAAGAGACCCCCTTTTGAACCGCCCCTTTTCTGTGTCGTTTTGGAATTTAGAGTTTGGGAGAAAATATCTTATTGAAAACAAAACTCCAAACTTTTTTTATCGTGCTTTTCTATAACTGAATACAGGAATTAAATAGCTCCCTTTGGGTGTAGAGATGAGAGCATTGCTGTTAAAAGAGAAGAACTGTTTCGCTTTCTGCTGCCACTTTTCACACCCACAAACCACCGGCGTCTATGACGCAGCGGCTTAAGCGCTTAGCTGTCGTAGGTCAGTGGCCTCAGGTGGTTTTTACGTTCCCATTGACACAAGTTTAATTATAAGTTAGAACGCGGGCTTTCGGCCCTGCCTGCCTGTCAAGGCCAACCTGGGTAGAGAGTGGTGCAACGTCCCAGCAGAAAGACCGAGATACTCTTAATAATAATAATAATAGTAATAATAATAATAATAATAGATAGCATTTGCATAGCGCATAACCCCGCTCGAAAGCAAACTCTATGCGCTTTACACTATATTATTACCCCAGCAGACTATAGAACACTCAGAAACATTCTCAGCTTCCCGGGAAGCATACAGTGCAAGCAGCTGATTAAGCGCTCAAACACTAACAAACTGACAAGATCTTTCACTGTCTATAGCTGGGTACCCATTCCCACCTGGGTGAAGTGAGGAAAACTCGTGTAAAGTGCCTTTCCCAAGGACAAAACGTCAGGTCCCTGACAGGATTTGAACCCACGACCTTACGGTTGCGAGTCCGAGAGCCTAACCACTAGGCCACAGACGCCTCTTCAAAAATTCTCCCCACTCAGAAATCGAACGTTGGTCTCTTGTAGATCTATGTGTCTAATCCCTCTCCTGTACAGTGTTGCTTTGCGGACTTCATTCATTGTACGTGTTGTGTCTTGACCTGGTGGAATCAGGCGCTCGTCAATTTTTGGACATATGGGGTTACTGGCATCATCTTAAGGCTTGTTCATTTGCCTTCCTTTTGATTTTTACATGGACAAAAGAGGTGTTGAACTAAAACAAAACAAAAAAAGAAAATTAGAGAAGAAAAAAATGCCCATCGGCCCCCAAAAATGCAGATTTCTTTGATTTCATTATTTTGACTGCGCCTGATTCCACCACGAAGCCTCACGTTTGTCGATCGTATGATCTACGGGTAGAGTGTTTGTTTGTTTTTGTAAGTATTTTACAGCGCTCGAAACCGCATAAGGCCATTTGAGCGCGCGGGACACATTAAACTGTTTCAGTTGGTAGGAAATTTTGAATTTTGCCCGGGTGGCGGCCGAAGCCTACTCTTATAGATTTTAGACCACGAAGGGATCTTTAACGTGCGAAACTTGCACACGGGCCCTCCGAGATTTTTTGCCTATGTCCAAGAAGGCAAGGTGTAGATCTTTCCTACCAGAAGATCAGGGGTGTGGCAGAAAGACAGCAGTAAGAATAAGCCAAGGAGTAACAGTAGAAAGGCTGTAGAAAGAATCAGGAGCCCAGAGGAAGGGGCAAAGGAGATGAGGGGGTGGGGTCAGAAAGAGGAGACGACAGCAGACGACAGAACATTGTTAGAGAGCAGGAAAGGAGTTGAAAGGAGACAAATTTAGAGAAGAAAATTTTTCGGTCACTTCCCGGATTCGAACCAGAGACCTTTGAATGAGAGGCCAACACCTTAACCTCTAGGCCACGAGAGC
>NW_004797629.1:667676-668841 GCF_000002075.1 Aplysia californica | reverse complement strand
TTTTTCCTCTTGGGCAGTACATACACTAATTTATTACATCTAAAAAATCATCCTTTGTCAACAATAATCTGTCCCCACGGTTTTGGGCAAAAAATATATGAAATTATGCAAACTGAGCTCCAAAAAAGTGATATGCGATTCTGTTAATTTTAACAAAGAATGATAAAGGAAAATAGTCAGAAAATGTGCAAAGATTTATCAAATTTTGCTAAATTATGCAGAGTACATAATACAAATTTCTTAATTATGTTTTTAAACGTCAAACAACAAGATGTATACAACAGACCGCGGAAGTTCTTGTGTCTAACTTGTGTATAACGGTGGAACAACACTCTTCAATTGGCTTTAACCTGTAGCTGGCTGATGTGACAAACGTGTCCGGTGCGTCCTTGAAGAGCTAGTTATTTCCCTATCCCAGTCAACTCTTTGCCAGACCGATGTCGTTCCGACCAAAAGTATTATGCTGTTTTGGCATGACACACATTGTCCTTGTCCTGTATGCTGAACCAAGAAAGTCTTACTCCTAGTTGATTTTTGAGGACAAGAGACCCCCTTTTGAACCGCCCCTTTTCTGTGTCGTTTTGGAATTTAGAGTTTGGGAGAAAATATCGTAATGAAAACAAAACTCCAAACTTTTCTATCATGCTTTTCTTTAACTACATATTATAGTAATTAAACAGCTCCCCTGTGGATGTAGAGATGAGAGCATTTCTGTTAAAAGAGAAGAACTGTTTCGCTTTTTGTTGCCACTTTTCACACCCACAAACCACTGGCGTCAATGACGCAGCAGCTTAAGAGCTTAGCTGTCTTAGGTCAGTGGCCCCAGGTGATTTTTATTTTCCCATCGACACAAGTTTGATCATAATTTAGAACGCGGGCTTTCGGCCCTGCCTGCCTGTCAGGGCCAACCTGGGTTGAGAGTGGTTTAACATCCCAGCAGAAAGACCGAGATACTCTTAAAAAATTCTCCCCACTCAGAAATCGAACGTTGGTCTCTTGTAGATCTATGTGTCTAATTCCTCTCCTGTACAGTGTTGCTTTCCGGACTTAATTCATTGTAAGTTTTGTGTCTTGACCTGGCCTGGTGGAATCAGGCGTTCGTCAATTTTTGGACATATGGGGTTACTGGCATCATCTTAAGGCTTGTTCATTTGCCTTCCTTTTG
>NW_004797629.1:650693-666960 GCF_000002075.1 Aplysia californica | reverse complement strand
CCCCCCCCCGGGTAGAGTGTGTCGAGAGGACGTACCTAGCAATACTGTAACCAAGCCTCATAATCCACGCGTCGTAGTCTGGCTCAGCACGACGCTCCTCTCGGCGCGCTTCAGATCTCTCTGAAATAAAATTATGCAACAGTCAATGGTTTTTAAAAAGTTTTAGTAAGTGTCTTACGGCACTTGCAACACAATAAGGTCATATAAGTGTCGAAGAGTAGAAGTGTCACAAGAGAGTAACAGACACAAAAAAGAAGTAGGGGAGATAAAGACGATAGATGTTTGATAGGAAAGAAGAAGCAAACCACACCAGAGCACCTGCCAACCACCCACCACTCAAAGGTTTGGATGAAGGAAAGGAAACTACCATGGCATAGTACACTATCGTGCTGCAAGTCGATGAAGCCAAATGGGAAAAGTGTTGAGTCATGCTAGTGTGAACTAAACATTGATCGAAAGAGTCAAAGAGACCTCCTGTGGGTGATGGGCGGGTGCTCTGGTGTGATTTGCTCCTTCTTTCCTATCAAACATTTATCGTGCTGATTTCTCCTTTTTTACTGTTTGTTACTACTCTTTTTTAACACCTCTAATCTTCAGCACTTATATGACCTTATTGTGTTGCATGTGCCGTAAAACTCTTACTTAAACTAAAAGAGACCTCCATAAACACAATATGACGATTCAAAAGGCATCAAGACGCCTGGCTCATGTCCGACAATTACATTGTCATATCACTTTACGGTACAATAATTTTTCTGAGTTGCTTTGAGCAAAGAGAGAAGCACATCGACACAATAATGTTCATTTCGTGCTGGGGAAAAGTAAAGCCGAGAGATTAAAAACAACAAAGGGATTCTGGTACAAGAGGACAGAAAGTTAAAATTATGTGGTATGATATTATGAACAGTACTGTATTACCTCTTCCGGCTTTCTTCTCGCCCCACAGTTATTTCCCCTAATCACCCTACTCTTCTTTCTTATATTTTAATACAATGTTGTGGCACATACGATCACATATTATGAGGTCCTCCGGTGTCGCTCGCTCCTTCTTTCCTATTACTCTCCTTCTTTCAATCAAAAAGAACCAATTCTCTTTTCAAAGATTCATGATACAGAGCTGTTTCTTCGGTCACTCAAAACCACACCTAAACATTGTGAAAGAGGTGTTTGAAGGAAGGATGTGAAGCAGAAGAGCCAGGGGTAGACAAAGAGTGACACGGAAGTACAACATTAAAACATAGACTGGCCTTGGCAGGCAGGCTATATCAGAATGTGCAACGGCAGCTCGCGACCGTGAAAGCTTGAAGGTCACAACAAGTCAACCTCTGAGTCAGAGATGATACCTAGAATGTGCAACGACAGCTCACAACCGTGAAAGCTTGAGGGTCATCATATCAAGTCAACCTCTGAGTCAGAGATGATACCTAGAATGTGCAACGGCAGCTCACAACCGTGAAAGCTTGAGGGTCATACAAGTCAACCTCTGAGTCAAGAGATGATACCTCCCATCTTTCGGCTATTTCCAGGCCGATTGAACTCTCTCAGGGGACATCACTGTGCGAGAAGTTCCGACACGATATAGTCATGAATTAGCTCCCTGCAGCTTTTACGTTCTGATCCGCATTTTGCCAGTCAGAACAGAATAACGTATTAGTATTATCATTAGCATTATCATTATTATCCCAATAATAATAATAATAATAATATTTTTTATTATTATTATTATTATTATTATTATTATTAGTAGTAGTAGTAGTAGTAGTAGTAGTAGTAGTAGTCATCGTCGTCGTCGTCGTCGTCGTCGTCGTCGTCGTCGTAGTAGTAGTAGTAGTAGTAGTAGTAGTAGTAGTAGTAGTAGTAGTAGTAGTAGTAGTAGTAGTAGTAGTAGTAGTAGTAGTAGTAGTAGTAGCAGCAGCAGCAGCAGCAGCAGCAGTAGTAGTAGTAGTAGTAGCAGCAGCAGCAGCAGCAGTAGTAGTAGTAGTAGTAGTAGTAGTAGTAGTAGTAGTAGTAGTAGTAGTAGTAGTAGTAGTATCATCATCATTATTGTTATTATTATTATTATTATTATTATTATTATTATTATTATTATTATTATTATTATTATTATTGTAACTATTTCTACACTTACTTCCGGACTGTAGCAGCGAGGTGGGCTCTCGCTTCACGCCAAGCGCTTTCAAGATGGCTGCCCAGAGAACGGAGAAGATTTTGGCGTGGTCACTGAGGACCGCCGGACTGTCTCTCTGGGCGTTGACGGTCAGCAGGTCAAGCAGAATGGCCAGGAGCAGGTTGCTCATCAGAATGAACTCCACGGACACAAACAGGCAGAAGTAGATGATCGTGATGTACTTTTCGGTCTCGGGTAGGTTGGTTTCCTGTTGGAAGAGGGGAAGAGGTGTGTGTGTGATGATTCAGTTGTTGTTGTAGTAGTGGTGGTAGTGGTAGTGGTAGTGGTAGTGGTAGTGGTGGTGGTAGTGGTAGTGGCAGTGGTAGTGATAGTGGTAGTGGTAGTGGTAGTGGTAGTGGTGGTGGTGGTGGTAGTGGTAGTGGTAGTGGTAGTGGTAATGGTAGTGGTAGTGGTGGTGGTGGTAGTGGTAGTGGTAGTGGTAGTAGTAATAGCAGTAGTAGTAATAGTAGTAGTAGTAATAGTAGTAGTGGTGGTAGTGGTCGTAGTAGTAGTAGTAGTAGTAGTAGTAGTAGTAGGCTTCAGTTACCACCCGGGCAAAATTTAACAATAATTCCTACCAAATTGAAAAAAATGTGTAGTTTGTCCCGTGCGCTCACATTATAACCTAATGCTATTGCGAGCGCCGTAAAACACTTAAAAACAAAAACAAAACAAAACTATTTTAAAAATCCACTCACCTTGAAACCGGAGTTGCCAAGAATTCCTGTAAACATGGTCGCCATACTGTTGACAAAACTTTTGTACTGGTGGCTCGTTTTGCCGAACAACAGAACAGCAGGCAGCGCAAAACTCACCAGCGACAGAAACATAAAGAAAAAGAAGCTTGGCATGTCGTGAGCAGCCATTTTCAAGACCACGTAGACCTGAAATAAATGGAGGGAATAAAGGTCAGACTATGAAATTATTATTATTATTATTATTATTATTATTATTATTATTATTATTTTCGATACTATGTTTCCACGTAAAGCTATGAAACGGTCGAAAGCGGAGAGGGAAGGAGGTTGGGGTTGTTTTTTTTTTTGGGGGGGGGGGGGGGTAGTGTTTTACGGCGCTCGCAACTGCACAAGGTCATTTATTATGAGCGCTCGGGACATATTACACTTTTTCAGTCGGTAGGAAAAGAAGGAGGTTTAAAACAGAGCCAGAAGCGCTTTCTATACAGTGGTAGTCGTCTTTGAAAACAATGTTTCATTAAGTGAAACAATACTATTGAGACACATACAGTGACAGCAATGCCTCTCTAGACGATGCCCTTCCCTTTTGGCATTCAGGGAAGGAGGTTTAAATTAAAGGCACTTTATGGGGTTTTTTTGTGGCCTAGCGGTTGTTAAGGTGTTGGCCTCTCATTCAAAAGTCCCGGGTTCGAATCCGGGAAGCGACCGGTTAGCCCGCTTGTCCTTAAAAGAGACCAATTATGCCTGGTAAACATCCTCCCTGAAAATATCATCTGGTCTGACTGACTGACTCACCCTCATCGTTTTCTTGGAATAGCCTGCAAGTTTCAGTAGTCTAAAGCACACAATGGAGACGAGAAAAGCCAAGCAGACGACGAAAGCCGTGTCCCAAATGACGACTTGGTGGAAGTTGACGAACTTGGTCGGGTCCTCTTTCATCTTGGCGATTGCGGTCTTTGTAAACGTCAGACGAGTTCTAGAGGGGGGAGGGGATACAAAATAAAAAGTAAAGTTGTTCCCGCATCCGATCCGGACATTGGGGATTGCCTTGTTAGTGAGACAACTTCTTGGGCCTTCGGAATGTTGTGGTAGTGTGGCCAGTTCCTTTCCACGCCGCCTTTACTTCCCAAACTTGAAGTCAGGTACCCATTACTACTGGGTGGGCTGGAGGGGGCGAAAAAAATCCGTGTCCAAAACGAGGCTGGACCCTTGACTTTTCGTTTCGAAGACGAGCGCACAAACCGCTCAGCCACCGCACCCTCAGAATACTAGTAGTAATAATAATATTAATGATAAAAATGATAATAATAATAATGATGATGATAATAATAACAATAATAAAACAATAATGATAATTATAATACAGTAGTAATAATAACAATAACAGTAATAAAACCACATCGTGTTTGAGTCACTTACGAGTACATGGAGACAGCCAGCACGGCCACGAGAACCCCTAGAGCGTCCACCATGAACCAGAAGTCTTTGAGAGCCGACAGTTTCTCTTTGCTGAACACCAGGACGACGTAGAAGAAGCCGATGACGGTGAAGAGAATGCCCAGGATCTCACAGATCTGGATGTACGTGCCGAGAAAACCGGGAGGGTTGTAGACTTGGAATGGATAAACGCTGTTGGGAATGAGGGAAATGTGGTGAGTTATTGCCTGTATTACCTGTCCTGAGCAACAACGTCATTGCACACCGGACAGGTCCATAAGTGCTCAGCTCCTCTCCCCACCAAAGCCCGCAAGGTATCATTACTGATTGTTCCGGTGGTTGTCTGATTATGGCGACGTCTTTTCATTCCAGATAACTGTTCTTTTCTTCCTTCTCCCCTCTCTATCCCCATTTCCCGCATCCGAATGATTGCTCTATCTGTGTAGTGAGTTAGAACTATTATAGTTTGAAGATTTCAGTTGAAAAACAAAAAACAAAAAACAAAAACAAATAAAACAACAACTAGAAATTGTTATCAAATGCTTGCCTTTAGCAGGAAGCATCAATGTCTTATATTATTAGCTTTAAAATTGTCAAACGGGGCAAAAGAGGAGATGCTTTTGTTTAAAGAGGGGAACATAATTGTATAAAACAGATCAGGGGATTTTACTGAAAAAAAACTTGCTTTCTCCAAACTTAAAAAAATATGTAGCTTTGATCGTTGTTATCAAACACGCACGCTTACACATTGTTACGAAATGAGCACATACAAATAAATAATAAAATATTATACACAATGCAATTCGCAAAATACATAAATAGATACATAGTCATTTACATAACATTGTACTGCACATGAATCTACTGATATAAAAACGATGTCATTAAATGTGTCTTTAAATTAGCATTCTTCTAAAAAATAAGTACGAATAAAAAATCCAAGATTTTAAAAGGTTTACAGTTGGGGTAATGTCACTTTTAAAAGCAAACCCATCATTGTTTTTCTAATCATGACCCTATCGTTATTGAAAGCTTGTTTTGAGAACCTTTAGTGCAAAAATGTGTTCACTATATAATGAATTTCTTGTAACAAGTTTGGCCAATAAAAGTATCATTGGTGAGCTGTGACGTAGGCCATATGTGTACGCAAAATGTGTGTGAGAAGCAGGAAGTCCTGTGAACAATACCATTTTACGCGTGGCAGAGATTTCAAGTATTTTATACAAATTTATGTAGAAAAGTTTTTTTTATCTAGGCTTAATTGTTGTAAAAAATATGATTTAGTTAAGACAAATTAATACAAACTGATGTGCAAAGTCTGGATAACATCGATTCACCCAATAAAGATATAATATTTAAGGATAGGTTGCGCCTCGAATTTTTGACCGCTCAGTAGTTTTAAATATTATAAGGTTTGATACTAACTTTGCAAAGCGCACAAATCCTCCAGTTTCCGGGAATTCCGCCAAAAAGATGACATAGGCAAAGTGGTTGATGTTGGGCGCGTACAGCGTGAACTCCAGGAACACAGCCCTGGTCTGTCTGTCCACCCACAGGTATTTCTTCAGTTGCTGCAGCGTCGCTCGGGCAATCTGGGGAGATGTTTTAGAAAGGTTTTACGGCGCTCGCAACTGCATAAGGTCATAATTATAAGCGCCAAGGGGTGGATGTCAACGGGAGAAGTCCAAACGGGGAATCAGGCTTACTCTGCTCACCTCTCTGGCCTCAACGGCGCAAAGTCTGCTTCGACTATCAAGACACCCCGGAAATAGCAGTTCACAAGAGAGTCACAAACATACAAAAGAAGTAGAGGCACAATGACAAAAGTAAGGATGAGAGACGAAAAAGCAGCAGTTCCCCCAATGTTGTTCCGGTGCAATATGAGCATGACGATGATGATGATGACGACGATAACGTACTGCTGTTGCTGCTAAAAATGATGATGATGATGATGATGATGATGATGATGATGATGATGATGATGATGATGATGATGATGATGATCATGATGACGACAAGGTACTACTGCTGTTGCTGCTAAAGATGATGATGATGATGATGACGACAGCGTACTACTGCTGCTGCTGCTGCTGCTGCTGCTGCTGCTGCTGCTGCTGCTGCTGCTGCTGCTGCTGCTGCTGCTGCTATTGATGATTGTGACGATAATTATGATACTGCTGCTACTGTTACTGCTGCTACTGTTACTGCTGCCGCTATTGCTGCTATTGTTATTGCTGCTGCTGCAGCTAATCCGGACGCTGCTGCTGAACCCACCATGGAGTTGATGTCCAGGTTGGCGATGTACCCTCCCCCGCCGTAGATGCTGTACTCCCCGGCTATGGGCACACCCCAGATGTCCAGCGCGGACTGGAAGTACCAGGAGCCAGCCGTGATCCTCAGCTGGTCAACTTGTGGGCACGGTGTGCTGGTCCAGCCCAAGCAATACTCCGTGGTGTCCTCGTCCTCGATAGAGTACTCGTCCACGCACGGCCCGTATGGAATACGGGTTGAGTCGCATTTAGCTGGGGACAAATCAGTCGGGTCGCTTTTAAGGACAAGCAGGCTAACCCAGATTTCTGGGGTTTCCGTAAATCTTGACCTACACCAAAAGTGGGCATTGCCCTACCTGTAGGAGAAGTTTGGTTTCACTGGTGTGTATATTTGTTAGGTCCTAGAGAAAACCCTCCTTGTGTTTTAAAGAGACTGAATAAGGATCCAACAACTTTAACTTCGATTTTCTCAAAAAACAGTATTTATCGGATAGCCCTATTGTGCTTAAAAGCGACTTATTACAAAGGTCTATCCGACATTTTTTTGGCCGTTTTGAGTTAGTAAGACCATGAGGTCACAAGCCAAATGTTCTATCTGCTCTATCAAAATCCTAAAGATTATTCGGAGTCGTTATCAAGATAATATACGAAGAATTGCATTTGAAAAGGTTTAACATAATGTGAAACTCAAAATCTTTGACGTCAAATTTCTCAAAACTAGGTACTGAGCAGAAAGAGCTGTGTAATTCTGAGGTAGTCAAAGATTGATAAGATGTTGTACCTCCCAAAGGACACAATTTAGATAATATTATAGGGAGGACAGCGTCTTTGGTGTCGCCTGTACGAGACCGGAGCTCGATTTCCGTGTGTGGAGAAAATTTTTGACTGAGTATCTCGGCCTATCTGCTGGCATGTTGTATCCTTCTCAGCCCGGGTTGGGCCTGGCATGCAGGATAAGAAGCCTGCTTCCCATATGGTATATTTAGATTCTGTCAATGAGGGTGTAAGCGTACCTGCATCATAATACTTTCGTTTAACACTATAAACTCCTAAGTCTTTTAGTCTTTGACGTCAGTAGCCTAGTGGTTAGGCAACCGGTCACGTAATCGTGATAATACGGGGGGTTCGGCAGTTCGAGCCTCAGCTCGGTCCGACGTTGTGTCCTTGGGAAAAGCACTGTACACGAATTTCCCATTTGGCTCAGTCCTTTCGGAGATGGACGTTAAACTTGAAGGTCCAGCTTAATAGTGTTGACAGGGGCGTTAAACCGATACCATTTCACAATTTTAAAGTCTGTATTGCGTCTTTCAAACTTAGGATAATAATGATAATAATAATAATAATAATAATAATAATAATAATAATAATAATAATAATAACAACAACAACAACAACAACAATAATAATAATAATAATAATAATAATAATAATAATAATAATAATAATAATAATAATAATATAGCATTTAGTTGTATAGCAGAAATCCCCGCTCAACATCAAGCTCTATGCGGTTCACAATCTTTACTGTTACCACTGCAGACCTGAGGACATTCTGAAACAACCTCAACTTCAAGCGGCCATTTGGTTGCTTTTACGGACAAGCAGGCTAACCCAGATTTCGGGAGTTTCCAGAAATCTTTACTTACACCAAACGTGAGCATTGCCCTACCTATAGGAGAAGTTTGGTTTCATTGGTGTGTATATTTTTTCGGTTATAAAGAAAACTTTCCTTCCTTGTCTTTTAAAGAAACTGAACAAGGGGGAAAAACTTTATCCTCGATTTTCTCAAAACAGCCTTTTTCGGGATAGCCTCCTTATGATTATAAGCGACAATTTATAGCTAGGCTCTAAAACACTACCATACTAACAGCTCACTTTTGGGCATGCGCGACTGCCGGAGCCTGGGCGCCCCCAGCCTATAGAGATCCCAGACGGCGGTGAACTGGCGGTCCTCGGAGATGATGGACTCGCCCTTGTAGTTTTGGTCGGGGAACAACCAGGGAGTCACCACGTTCTCTAGCCAGTGGAAGTAGTCCGACGTCGAGTTCACCTGGCGATAAAAGACCAACAGCAACGAATATAATTTATTGGGTTCTTTTGGTTGGTTTATTTTCTGTATATTTGTTTATTTGTTTGTTCCTTTGTTTGTTTGTTTATTTGTTTGTTTGCTTGTCAAGTAGTCACCACGTCGAGTTCACCTGGGAATACAGGACCAATGTCAATAAGTGTATGTTTGTTGTTTTGTTTTGTTTGTTTGTTTGTTTGTTTTTCCGAGAAAAGTCAGGTAGTCCCCACGTTCTCTAGCCAGTCGAAGTAGTCAGACGTCGAGTTCACCTGGGAATAAAGGACAAATGGGAATGAGTTTATGGGATCAATTTGGTTCGTGGGTTCGTTTGTTTGTTTGTATGGTTGTTTGTTTGCTTGTCAAGTAGTGACAACGTTCTCTTGCCAGTCGAAGTAGCCCGAGGTCGAGTCTACCTGGGGGTGAAGGACCAATGCCAATGAGTGTATTGTTTGTTGTTTGGTTTGTTTGTATTTGTAGGGGTTGAATGTTTATTGCTTTTAGTCAACGTTTTTCAGTAAAATTCTCATGGGAATTCTGTTTTTTTTATAAGGAGGTAAAAAGTGTTGAGCAAAAAAACAAAAAAACAAAAAATCGATAAATATCATTGCCAAACTAGCGAGGAGGAGGGGGGGGGGGAGACGCTAATTATTTCCTCGAGTTCATTATTTTGACGAGCGCCTGATTTCACTGACCGAGATCCTCGAGTATTATTATTCCACTCACATATTTGAAGCCCGTGTACTTGGGTTCCACCAGGTCGTTGTAAATCATCCTGTGCATGTGGTAGTCGTTGGTGCCCCGGTTGGTGTAGCACAGACTGCAGACGAGCAGCAGGAGCACCAGGTGCATGGCCAGCTCACGCAGAACTGTGCGGACCATGACGTGCACTTTTCTCTTGAGCGTGGCCTCACGCAGCTCCTCCTCCGTCATCGTGGATGTGTACGACACGTAGGAGCGGGGTGGGTCCGTCTCTGAGGACGGGACGGGAGATAAGATAAATTATGATAAGATAAATGACATTAGATAAATTATGATAAGATAAATGACATTAGATAAATTATGATAAGATAAATGACATTAGATAAATTATGATAAGATAAATGACATTAGATAAATTATGATAAGATAAATGACATTAGATAAATTATGATAAGATAAATGACATTAGATAAATTATGATAAGATAAATGACATTAGATACATTATGATAAGATAAATGACATTAGATAAATTATGATAAGATAAATGACATTAGATAAATTATGATAAGATAAATGACATTAGATAAATTATGATAAAATAACGTTTTATACGATACGTTATGATAGAATACGATAAGATAATAAGAAAAAAGATTAGAGTAACGATAGGTTAAGATAAGTTACAACAGGAAAAAGAAGATAGATGAATTCGCGATAAGATCATAGATATGATAGGATGAGTAATGATAAAATAATGCTAAGATACTGTACGATAAATTAATATAAGAATAAGATTTTTAAAAATAAGGGTACGTAGAAAAAAGTGCCCAGTATGTAATGCAGAGCCTACTCTTACTTTCTTTTCTCCCGTATTCACAGTTAATCCTTACCGTATTCTTTACTGTCCTTTACCCGTATTTTCTGTTTATCCTTATTGTATTGCTTACTTTCTTTTATCTCTATTTCATTACTCCCTTTTCTTTATTGCTATTGTGCTACTTACACCTACTGTCCTTTAGAGACGTCGGTAGCCTAGTGATAAGGCTACCCGTGGGCTCGTAATCGTGAGGCTGAGGGTTCGGAGGTTAGAGCCTCGGCTCCGTCCGACGTTGTGTTCTTAGGAAAGGCATTTTACATGAAATTCCCATTTGGCTCGGTCCTTTCAGAGATGGACGTTAAACTCGGAGGTACCGCCTCTTAAATAGCGTAATAGTGCTGATAGAGGCGTAAAACCTACACCATTTCACCATTTTGTTGTACTTTCCTTTACTCCTATTGCACCACTTACTTTCCTTTCTCCCGTTTTCTCCCTTGTATCAATTGAATTCCTTACTACTTTGATCACGTATTCCCTGCTGTATCTATTTCCAAACTTCTTCTTCTTCTTCTTCGTACTTCGAAAGAGAATCACCAACGCAGTGGGACAATACGAAGATCTACTGACCACAGTGAAAAGACTATTACTAAAATGGTATGGGCATGTCACAAGATCTACAGGACTTGCCAAAACAATCCTGCAAGGAACCGTACAAGGAAAGAGAAAGAGAGGAAGGCAGAGAAGGAGATGGGAGGACAAACTTACTTTCCTTGATTCTCTGTTAATCCATAGTGCACCACTACATAGTGTATTCCATTCCATATTCTCTGTTAATGCTCATTCCTATTGTATTACTTACTTTTTTTAATCTCGTATTCTCTGTTCATCCTAATTGTATTTCTTACTTTTGTATTCCGTTTTCTCCATTGATCCCTATTGAATTCTTTACACTCCTTTATACCGTATTCACTGTTTATCCCTACTTCATTTCTTATTTTCCTCTATCCCTATTGAATTCCTTACTTTCTTTGATCCCGTATTCTCTGTTGACATCAGACACTACCCGGAGACTGAGCTCATCCACACTTTGGACATTGGCCTTCCGTATGAAGATGGCCAGCAGCATAGACAGCATCACAACCTGGAGAAGAGCATTTAGGAGTGACGTCATTTGATGTGATCATCATCATCATCATCATCATCATCATCATCATCATCATCATCATCATCATCATCATCATCATCATTGTAGAAAAGAAGTGTGGGGAAGGAGAGCCTTAGTCAACATCAACAGCGCAATATAAAAAAGTATTTTCACATTATTTACACATACACTCAGGAGATTTGTTTTGGCTTTCTTCAAACTTGGATTTTTCAATATACAGGAACTAGGTAGCATTCGCAGTGTGTATATGATCCTTTTTCCTTTAACAAAATTATAAGGTGTTTTGGTTTTTCCTTTTGTCCGGCATTTTCTAATTAATTATGTAACCACAAACGAATATAGATATAAAGTGTCACATTTGGGTCGCTTTTTAGGACAAGCGAGCTAACCCAGATTTCGGGAGTTTCCGGAAATCTTGACCTGCACAAAAAGTGGGCATTGCCCTACCTATAGGTGAAGTTTGTTTTCATTCATGTGTATATGTGTTAGGTTATAGAGAAAACTCTCCTTGTCTTTTAAAGAAACTGAACAAGGGGCAAAAACGTTACCTTCGCTTTTCTCAAAACAGCGTTTTTCAGGATTGCCCCCTGTGCTTAAAAGCGACCATTTGTCTTGACAGAATCTATAAATTCATCACAAAACTACAAAAACAACAACTAAAGGTTGGCTATCATGTTTTACCTTAACAGGGTCTACGACGACCAGAGATTGCAGGAAGGAGAGGAAGAAGGTGGACAGCCACTCCTCGGAGATGTCCTTCCCCCACTGCATGCTGTACAGGACAACGAAGAAGCTGCACGTGAAGATGGTCAAGACGATGATGGCCCAAGCCACGTACCTAAAGGCGTAGGGCCAGCTGTCGGAGAACTGGAGAGCGTCTGTGGGTAGAATGACGACGATAGTTGTAAGTGAAGGGGTTGGGAAAGACAAGATAAGTCCATTCTTAGAAAAAAATCAAAGTACTTGCCCTTATTTTACTGCGGTACTCGTTGGATATACCATAATGTTAATCAACTAAAAAACAACAACAACAAACAAACAAAAAAACAACCAAAAACTAAAGAATTAATAGTAAAGTACTTTTATAAAAGTATATAAAGTTGAGAACAAGCAAGTCCATCAAAAATGTCTACAATTTTTAAGGATTAATTTGTGTGTGTGTGTGTGCTTTGCTCAACACCTTTTACGTTCATTCAAAACATATTATTTCGGAGTGGAATTTTACTAAAACCAGAATCTTTAGAAATGTCTCTTATTCCATACATAGAAGGTAATAGTACATAGATTGTGAAGTGCACAGCGCTTGATGTTGGGCGGGGATTCACGCTATACAATGCTATCTATTATTTAAAAAGTTCGCAATTTAAAAAAAAATGTTTTGTTTGTTTTTTGGGTTTTTTTTTTGTTTCTTGTTTTAAAATACAAACAAAGATTGTCTACTTACCTGGTTTGGTGAGGAGTATTTTCTCTAGCTCTGCCAGTTGCCTCTCCAGTTTTCTCATCCACGGCATCTTGGCACAGCATCCAGGGGGGTCAGGTTTTTCCTCTTTGTCATTGTACGGCTTCCCTGGAACAGATTATTAACTATCATTATGGAGTCTATTGAGATTGTATTCTCAATTGAAATGAACCGACTTTTATCTTCATTGCTCTCAAGGACCATTTGATTACCTTACCTATATCGTCATGATTTAATTATTATAAAATTTCGTCTTCTGCTTTATCTTGTCTTGTCTTTTAAATATTTAAACGTGATTTAGAATGTGTGTGTGTGCATATGTGTGTTGTGTGCAGAAATTATGTGTTGTGTGTGTGTGTGTGTGTGTGTGTGTGTGTGTGTGTGTGTGTGTGTGTGTGTGTGTGTGTGTGTGTGTGTGTTACTCTTTAGTAACACCTCTAATTCTTAGCCACCTATTTGATCTAATTGTGTCGCAAGTGCAATAAAACTTTTAGTAAAGCTAAACTAAACAACACTTATCTAAAACTCTTACCTTCAAGTTCAGTTGTCGGGGATTTTCGTTCGGAAATTCTGTCAAAACTTTCATCCCTCACAAAGGCAGGATTGTCCAAACCCCCTGTATCTTTTTTGGAGTAAACCTTGTCATCAGAAACTGTGTCACGGCCGACATCTCCAGACATTCTTTCCGTCGTCCCGTCTCCTGTCTCGTCATTCACTTCATCATTCTGTCCATCACCCTCCTTCGCCGTCTCGCTGCCTTCAGCCTCTGACCTCTCCGTCATTGCCTCCTCTAACCTCACAAGATCTTCCTCATCGTCGTCCCCGTCGCCACCCTCGTTGTCGTTGTACTTTTTCCCGCGACCACAGCAGGAGGTTTTGCCTTTTTTGGTCCAGTGAGATTTTCGGAAGAGGAGCACGATGAAGATCATTGGGATTGCCGTGATCACAGCAGACGCCAGAGATCTGTACAGCTGCGGAAAGAAATATTTTTAAAAAATACATAATACGTTGTTTTTTTTTAAAGGTTTAGTTAGAGTTTCATGGCACTTGCAACACACTAAGGTCATATACGTGCCGAAGATTAGAGGTGTTACAAGAGGGTAACAAACACAAAAAGTGAAGGAGGAGAGATCAGGACGATAGATGTTTGGTAGGAAAGAAGGAACAAACCACACCAGAGCACCCGCCAACCATGAACACACATCTAAGATAACCTAGGAGTTAAGTATCAGACTATGCCTGTCAGGGAAAATCTGGAGTGAGAAGGATACAACATCTCAAAAGAAAGACGACCGAGTTTCTCGATAAAAATTTCCCCTGATTTCTGGAGAATTGAACTGGGGTTTCCTGTGTGCGACAGCAAAGCGCCTAACTGCTACCCCACAGACACCGGTAAAGAATATTTTGTGTGAGGTAATATAATTTAGGAACTGTACAAGGAAAGAGAAAGAGAGGAATGAAGGCAGAGAAAGAGATGGAAGGACAACATTACAGAGTGGACAGGACGATGTGTGACAATCTGAGGAAAGAAGAGAACAAGGATAAATGGCCAGAGCTGGTTTTCAGATGCAATGTTGTCCCAACCACGGGAGAGTAGAAGAAGAAGAATGTAAACCTTCTTATTGAACCATTAGAACAAACATCTCTTACCTTCGGCGCTAATATATTTGTGTTGCAACTCTTACTAAATTACGAATCTGAAAACCCGAAGAAAGTGATTTGAGTGACTGTGGAACGACGCAGACGATAATAATATAGTAATGATAGATAACGTTTGTGTAGTGAATTCCCTCATATACACCAAGCTCTATGCGCTTTACAATCAATCATAACCCCAGCAGACATTATAGCATTCTGAAACAATCTCAACTTTCCTGGAAGCATACAGTGCAAGCTGCCATTTTATAGGCGCTGATGCACTAACACACCTAAAAGATCTGTCGCTGTTATTATGACCAGGAGTTCTCACCAGAGGAAGGAAAACTGTAAAAATAAAGTAAGTTCTCACCTGTTGAAAGCTCAGCTTGAGTGGCCCGATCTCCAGATCCTTGTGCGGCTGTTCCCGATCCAGCCCCTGCGTCCCTTGGTAAAACATGGCGCACGTGATCATGGCCAGGAGGAGAAAGGTTATGCAACACCCCACTCGCTCCACCCGGCTGGAAACATAATAATAATAATAATAATAATAATAATAATAATAATAATAATAATAATAATAATAATAATAATAGATAGCATTTGTATAGCGCAAATCCCTGCTCAATAGCAAGCTCTGTGCGCTTCACAATCTATACTATTACCCCAGCAGATTTAAGAGCATTCTGAAACAAGCTCAACTTCCTGGGAAGCTTACAGTGCAAGCAGCCCATTAAAGATGCGAAAACACTAACTAACACACTGACAAGATTGTTCGCTGACTATGGCCAGGGTGATGTGAGTGAAAAGAACATTTCCCATGGACACAAGGTCGGGCCTATGGCTCAAACCCCCGAACCTGCAACCTCACGATTACGAGTCCGGTAGCCTAACCACTAGGCCACCGACGCCAATACAAACATTGACTACTTCAATAGCAAATAATATGTCGAATTCGATTCTAGGTAGATGGATATTTTCTTTTTCACCAAAAGTAATGCAAAAAAATGAATAAGTTTTAAGACGGTATCAATAACTTCATTTTCTGGCCAGAAATTGACGTGTGCCTGAGTCCACCAGGACTCAACAAAGGATAATATTATGTGGTTTTCTTTAAAATCGAAACAGGTTCTTGGGGCTTTAAGAGAAATGGTTTCAGGTTCGGTAAACAAACAAAAATGTCCTCGGTCATAATAGAAATCATGGCAAACCGTCAACAGCAAATGACCTTTTGTCATGATAAAAGAAAAAGTTGTCATAAAATCGACACACTCATTATTGTTCTTAACTAACATCGCAAAATTTGATTTCAAAAACAAGATCAAGAATTTCAAAGCAGAGGACACGAAAATCCCTCTTCACCAAAATTTGTTTTAGAAAAAAAAATATGATCAAGCATTAATTTACAACAAAGGACACGGAAATCCCAAACCTGAAACGGTTCCTGTCCGGCCTGACAAAGACAGAGACCCACAAGTGCTCGTCTGTGATGTGTTGCTTGGCGTTGCTGAAGAACAAACTTTTCAGAGTCTCCAAGTCCTTGACACTGCTCGACTCGATCAGCTTGTCCAGTGAGTCTTCCTCGGCCGTCATCCACTCCTCCAAGATAAAGTGATAGCTGGGGCGACAACAGTTTAGAGATTGGGGTTCTAATTATTGCTGTTTTCTATGAAAGATCGTTAGCTAATTCATAAAGGATTTAATAATACAACTCGGGCATGCAGAATAGCATAAGACAGTGTGTTTTATTGCAGAATAGTCAGAGAAGCAATATCAAATTAGAAGAAGAAGAGAAGAAGAAGAAGAAGAAGAAAAAGAAGAAAAAGAAGAAGAAGAAGAAGAAGAAGAAGAAG
>NW_004797629.1:647233-648709 GCF_000002075.1 Aplysia californica | reverse complement strand
TTCTTCTTCTTCTTCTTCTTCTTCTTCTTCTTCTTCTTCTTCTTCTTCTTCTTTCGAGTAAATGTATTTGAACGATGATTTTCGGCACAAAAGGCCTCCCTCGACTGTTTTTGGTTAACAGACACAGTTTACATCACTTTAGAGCCTTGCTTCGACACTTGCTATAACTTTAAGGCACAACCAGGACTGAGAGGGGCAAAACGTCCAAGCAGAAAGAGGGAGATACACGAATAACAGTGACTACAAAATTTGAGTGTATCCAACTAGTACGCTGTCTGTATTTACTTTTGAGCTTGTGTTTGTGTGTATGTGAGTGAATACGTGTGTACGCATGTGTGTTTATATGTGTGTAGGTGTGGGCTTGTGTGCTTGAGTGAACATGTGTGCTTATATATGTGTGTGTGTGTGTGTGTGTGTACGTGTGTGTGTGTGTGTGTGTGTGTGTGTGTGTGAGTGTGTGTCTGTGGGTGTGTTTGTGTGTGACTATGTGCGTATACCTGTGCGTGTGTGCATTTGTGTGTGTATGTGTGTGCGCGTGTGTATGTGTGTGTGAGTATGTGCGTATACCTGTGTGTGTGCCCGTGTAAATCTGCAAGTGTGTATGTATGTGTGTGTGTTTGTGTTTGCTTGTCGTGTATGTGCGTGCGACAACAGAACTCACCGACCTAACTCCGTCAGACAAGAATCGAACCCCGGTCTCCTCCGTCTCCCCGGAGATACAGAACTTGACCTGGGACTTGGTGCCGGCGTTCCTCCGGAGTCCTGTGTGCACGGTGAGCAGGTAGTAGTAGTCGTCGGACGCGTAGTTGTCAGACAGGGGGAACACACCCCACTACATGGGAACAGATGGAATCATTTATCAGTCAACTTATCAAAAGAGTGCACATTATCATGATGTTATACATATACATAAATGCACATACACAAATAAGTAGTAGTAGTGGTCAGAGGCGTAGTTGTCAGACAGAGAGAACACGCCCCACTACACGGGAACAGAGAGAATAATGTATGAGTCAATTTATCAAAAGATATATTCGCTTTTAAGCACAAGGGGCCTATCCCGAAAAAAAATATACATCCACATAAATGCACATACACAAACAGGTAGTAGTAGTCGTCAGAAACGTATTTGTCAGACAGGGGGAACACGCCCCACCACGACATGGGGACAGATGGAATAATTTATCAGTCAACTTATCAAAAGAGAACATATTATTATGATTTTTATACATACACATAAATGCATATACACACATACATTTATACATACACACAAATACACATACACACATACGTTTACTTCCTTGTTCTTCTTCTTCTATCACGTGGTTGGGGCATTCGTAGGGGCACCACTGCATCTGAATGCCAGCTCTCGCCATTTGTCTTTGCCCTCTGCTTTCCTCAGATTGTCACCCATCGTCTTTCCTGTCCACTCAGTAATGTTGTCCTCCTTCTCTGCCTTCCTCTCTTTCTCTT
>NW_004797629.1:644555-645897 GCF_000002075.1 Aplysia californica | reverse complement strand
TTAATAGGAAAATATACGAAAGCGATAGGCACATTTCATTGGACACACAAAGCGGAAAGACGCGTTGTAGAATATTGTAACAACAGGCAAGTTTGAAGGAAAGAGAGGCAGAGGCAGACAGAGGGAAAATATACTGAACAAGTTAATAACATGGCTGGGAACAGCAGGAACAACAGACACCATTGCTGCAACGCAAGACAGAGGGAAGTGGAGGTCCATGATCGCCCACGCCAACCGGCAAGGCACTGGATGATGATGATTAATAGGAACAATTCTAACAACATTAAAGTTATAAATACGACAATACGTCTGATTACTCACGATACATTTGCTGGCTACCCAATCCACCTCCTTGTCCTCCCAGTTGTAGCAGGCCACGACAGACAGCCCGAAATAGTACGGGGCCAGCAGAGGGTCGTTCACGGGGGCTAGAGAGAAGGGAAACAGAAAGTCCTTTTTTAACCCTATCCGTACGTCGTGTTTTACTATCGTATCCATACGGCGTGGGGAATTCTGTGCAACCACTTAACCCTATCCGTACGTCGTGTTTTACTATCGTATCCTACCCGTACTCATACCCCTCCTACCCCTACCCCTACCCTTACTCCTCCCTTCCCTTACTCTTAACTCTCTTTTGCCCCTACCCGCTACCTCCACTTCTACCACTACCCTTACCTTTACTCTTACTGTTAACCCTATTTGACCCGTATCCCTCTTGTTACTAAGTTTTAACTTCCTTCACTGACTCATCTTTAAAGTAGTAGTTAATGACCCGACTTAGAAAACTTTATTTTTAGTTATTTTTGTTTTTTTGTTTGTTTTTTGCCATTGTATTGTGTTGTTTTTTTAAACTTGGCTGTTTCAAGGGGATACTGAAAGTAAGGGATGGTTGTGCGTATGTAAGTATCTAGCTTACCTGCCCTCTTCTTTCTCTTTGCCTGCACAGTAGGATCTGAAAATAATATCGTTTTGCTTTTTAAAGTATAGAGATACATTAGAAGGAAATAAGCAGCGGGTTTCCTTGAAGATCGGAAAATGAGGAAGAGAGTCATTTAAAAATATAATTATGGTTGAACATGTCGCCCATTTTTGTATCATTAGGATCCCGATCATTATCATAAAGGGTATAATCAAAAACATCGTCGTCTTTCTCCTCTGCCTTCTCCTCCTTGTCGTTTTCTCCCCCCCCCTCGTCTATCACAGGACACGTAACAAAAACCTCTTCCTCTTTATCCTCCTCCTTGTCATCATCATCTTTCTATCACAAGAACACAGCAAAACCATCCCCCTCGTCCTCCTTCTCCACCTCCTCCCTCTCCTCCTCCTCCTCCTCCTCCTCCTA
>NW_004797629.1:641798-643101 GCF_000002075.1 Aplysia californica | reverse complement strand
TAACAATAATAATAATAAATGACATTTGTATAGCGCTCAACCCCGAGATAAAGTACACAGTCTCTGAGCGTTTTACAATACTGCATATTACGTACAAAATTAATATAAAACGTTATGTTCAGACTAAAAGAAAATCACTCCAAATATTCATCTTATTAATTCAAGATTAGAGGTGTTACAAGATAATGACAAGCACAAAAAGGGCGGGGGATAAGGACGGCAAATGTGTGATAGGAAAGAAGGTTAAAACGCACATGCGCACCCGCCACCCACCCACATAATAAGATCTCTAGTTATGGTATTGTATGGCATAATACTATTTTGAGAATGTCGAGGACAGAAAAGAAATCAAACAAGAAAATACTGAAAGAAGTCCAGGTGGCCTCTCATGAACGATAGAATAAATCGTGCTCGTAAAACCCACTTGCGTAAATATTATGTCATCGCATGGCAAGGTCTAGATGTGTCATGTTGATTTCTTTATTAGCGAAGATATTAATAAACGGCATATCTAGACTGACTGTGGCAGAGGTTGTTTTTTCGTCAAATCCGAAGCCTGTATCACCATGTGTCATATGACCTATAAAGTCTTTCCCGCATCCAGTCCGGACTTTGGGAATTGTCTTGTTAGTGAGACAACTTCCTAGACTTCGGCATTATTGTGGTAGAGTGGACAGTTAATTTCCACGCTGCCTTTACTTCCCCAACTCGAAGTCAGGTACTCAATACTGCTGGCTGGGCAGGACGGAGCAAAAACAATCCGTCTCCGAACCGAGGCTCGAACCCAGACTATCCGTTTTGGAGACGAGCGCACTAACCGCTCTACCACCGCACCATGCCTATATTATTTTCGTCAAATCCCTAGCCAATTTCACCTTGCGTCTTATGTTAGTCGATGAAGTCAGTACGACATACCTATATTGATAATTGATGTCCGTTGGAAAGTTTCCAACTTGTAGATACAGTCGATAGAAAACTGAGTGGTCTGTGGGTCTCACCTTCACACACACCTGGCCGTTGGGGTCGCTGAAAAAAAGGTGGGAGTGAACGTTACGAATTATTCTTTGCTTCGTTTTCGTTGAAATGTGGCTGTCTGATTAATACAAAGTGTACTAAAGTTGAGGAAGAAGATGCGACTGTCAACCCTGATAGCGTAGCGAGCAGTGTGTAATTGTTGAATAAACCAAGAACAGGAATGTCTAAACTTAACAGTGGTGAGAGTATCGAAAAATCAGAAAACAACGTCTAGACGGTTATTAAATTGATTACAAGATTGTACGACCAACAACGGTCACCATTGCAA
>NW_004797629.1:640789-641567 GCF_000002075.1 Aplysia californica | reverse complement strand
ACCACCACCAACACCTCCAACAACACCACCAACAACACCCTCACCACCACCACTACCAACAACAACACCTCCACCACCACCACCACCATCACCAACAACAACAACAACCACCACAACAATCCTCCCCTACATGTAATCAAAACTGTGATAGAACAACTTGGCAGCGTCCTCAGCCACAAACTCTGGCGTAACGAAGCTCAGCCGGCTAGACTCTGTGGCGCAGTCGTCGGCCACCTGGTGGAAGATCCGCGGTGACGTCATGGGCAGTTTGGTGCCGGCTTTGTCGGCGACGGAAGCGATGACCACGTCTGTTGTGATGTGCTTGGAGTGCTGTCCGTTGATGAAGATGTTCTTTGTTACAGTCGACTGCAGGGCAAAAGTGAAGAAGGTAAAAAAAAAGATAAAAACAAGAACGCCCTGTGGGATAAATACTTACAATGCAGTCTGAAAAAAAGATGGATAAATAGTTATTAAGTCTAGCCTGCGGGTGGTTTGATATTTCTTTGTCATTCAAACGACTGTCATCCGCTTCTTCTTTTTTTATATCTTTTTTTATGTATGTTACTCTCTTGTAACACCTTCAAATACATCACTGGCACCTTTTTGACATATTAATTTGCAAGTGCCATAAATCTCTTATAAGTAACAAAAGACTAACGCTGAACCCTTTCAAATGAAAGCTTACTCTCAATACTTCCCTTGTTTAATTTTGTTTTTAACTTGGTATACAAACACAAACGCATGCACACGCACGCACACACACACATACACACACACA
>NW_004797629.1:636983-640497 GCF_000002075.1 Aplysia californica | reverse complement strand
ACACACACACACACACACACACACACACACACAAACACTCTAGTCGACAACAGTTAAACACCCCTGTTCTCGATCGAAAGAATGTCTCCACAAAACAATAAGTAATTATAATAATTAATAAATAAATAGCATTTGTATAACGCATATCCCCACAGGAAAGCAAGCTCTACGCCCTTTACACCACATTATTATTATTATTATTATTACTACCCAGCAGACCATAGAACACTTAGAAACATTCTCAGCTTCCGGGAAGCATACACTGAAAGCAGCTGGGTTAAGCTCTCAAACACTAACAAACTGACAAGATCTTTCACTGTCTATAGCTGGGTACCCATTTTCACCTGGGTGAAGTGGGGACAATTCGTGTAAAGTGTCTTTCCCAAGGACACAGCGTCGGGCCCGCGGCTCGAACCCTCGACCACCAGTCCGGTAGCTTAACCAATAGGCGACCGACGCCACTAATTATTCTCAACATAGCAACACTACCTGCGTGTGGATATCAGCAACGTCATCAGCAGCGACGTCAGACACAGCGAAGACAGAGTTCTGTCTGTCCCTCGCTCCGCCAGTTAAGATATCTTGACGTGTTGTCCTTTGCAGCTCCATGTGATACGCGGTGGTCTTGACCTGGATCGTGCCGTTGTAGCCCAGAAAGTCTCTGTTGAGCCCTTGAAGGGAATCCCAGGTCTCCCTACAGTTGCTGGTAATGTCTGACGCCTGGAAGGTATACATCCTTCCTTTTAAAAATGTCTAGTAAGCATTTTGATGTATAAAGCATACTGTTGGCAAGCTGATCATAATATTATGTTTGAAGCCCAGAAAGCAATTATATTTTTAAAAGGGAAAGGAAAACGGTTTCATTCTTTTAACAATATATTATGTATCTTTTCTAGTTTTTTCGACCTTTTGAATTCGAATTTTGAAGAAATAATTCTTAAGCTTTTGCAGCCGCTACTACAGATTAAAATGCTGATCTAAAAAAAAAAAAAAAACACGAATGGAAAACGAAATCCAACGTTTTGGCTTAGTTCATTTAAATAGATGGCCGATGACATTGAGGTTGAAAACCTGAGAAACATTTTGAGGGTATCCTTTTTTAGAATCAATTATTGGCAAGCACTGCGATCCTGACTGTTGCCTTAACAAACGAGCGTGCAAAGCAGCAAAATTGAAAATTACCCTGAAAGTTAGAAGAGAAGAAGTGAAAAAACGGGAGAAAAAAAGCAATAAGTACCATGTCTAGCTTGGTGACTACTTGATAGCGCCTTCGTTAGAATGTTAGAAGTGAAAAAGTGGAAAACAGGGGAGAAAAAAGGTAATTAATTAAGTACCATGTCCAGCTTGGTGTGAACTTGATAGCGCCTTCGTTTGGCCAGGAGGTCTGTCATGAACTCAATCTCGTTGTTGCTGAAGCCTGTCTGTGTTCCCAGCTGGTCCGGGTCCGGTTCCAAAGCCGCGACGTTTATGGCCGTCCCTTCCACGATGTTGTTCAGCATGCTCTCTATAGCTGTCCACAGACACACACACACACACAACGCTATTTAGTGGGTGGGTGTCGGGTGCTCTGGTGTGGTTTGCTTCTTCTTTCCTATCAAACGTCGATCGTCCTTATCTCCCCTTCTTCATGTTTATGTTTGTTACTCTCTTGTAACTCCTCTAATCTTCTGGCGCTCATAAGACTTTATGCAGTTGCGAGTGCCGTAAAACCTCTACTAAAACTAAAAAACAACCCGATTTATGACATAGCTACAGGGCAGAAGGGTGGTTAGGGGGGGGGGGGGGGTTGGCAGTGGAAAGTTGCGCATCAAGTTTTTAATCCTTTTGCCAAAATGTGCAAAGAAGTTTTCCAAAAACCTGATTTAAAATTGAGCAGGGATATTCGGTATAAAGTATTTCTTAGGCTGCGCAGGTATTCGACATGGTGTTGACTTGAAATTCTATAAGTACATGTTAAAGTAGTAGACCTCTTCAGTTAGTCGATTATCAATACTCTTATTTCATTTCTTTGTATACATATTATTATCTTATTTATTTATTCAGACTTGAACTATAATCGTCACAATTTTGTGTTGGATATTTGTAAGTTACGAAGAAAATGTGTCAACGTAGTAGTATCTGTTCTTCTTGAAAACCCCCCCAGAAAATATATACAATAAAAAACACACATACTCTCTCTCTCTCTCTTTCTCTCACACATACAAACACACGCACACACACACACACACACACACACACACACACACACACATACACACACACACACACAAAACGCGCGCGTATACAGAGAAAGAGAGAGAGTAAACGAGAGAGAGAGAGAGAGAGAGAGAGAGAGAGAGAGAGAGAGAGAGCTTGTTGTACTTTTCAGCTAATTTTAGAGCTGAGACGTTTCACAGAAACGAAAAAAGAAACGTAAACAATCAACAGGCAGTACAATTTATCAGAAGTTTTTTTATGACACCAAGGTTCGATTTTGTATGAGTTACAATTTCTTTAAAAATTGTGTCCCTAAATAAACATCATGTGACTGTTGTACTGCAACGAAAGAGGGCGCTTCTGCTATGGAAGGCATAATGTCTCATGCCTAGTTGGTTACTATGGAAGGCATAATGTCTCATGCCTAGTTGGTTACTATGGAAGGCATAATGTCTACTGCCTAGTTGGTTATTATGGAAGGCATAATGTTTCCTGCCTAGTTGGGTACTAAATTGAGCAGTAAAACATTTGGCTACCTCAGAATTGCAAACTTCAATCTGGTCAGTGCCTAGTTTTGAGAAAATGGACGTCAAAGGTACACATCATATCAAGCTTTTTCGAATGGATATATGTATTTGAATATCTCGATAACGACTGCAAATATTGTTTCTAACTGTTTAGACAGAGTACATAGAAAATTAAATGTGAGGCAGCGTGGTGGAATCGGGCTCTCGTCAAAATAATCAAAGTGAAGAAACTTGCATTTTTCCGCAGGTTTGTGAATTTTTATCAAATTTTTTTGGGGCTCAACACCTTTCATGGCCATTAAAGAATTCATTTCTGTGGGGATTTTTCTGAAAAACGTTGATTAAAGGCACAAGAAATGTAAATTTTCAGTTATAACAGGCTCTTAAGCTAAGGAAATAACTAATCTTTGCGGGCATTTTCTCACTAATTTTTCCTCTGAAACCAGGTAACCCCCAGTTCGCTCAATTGCAAATATCTCGACTTGTATTCAAGATAAATGGATACTTTTTTCATCCACATAAAGACAGGTGAACAAGCTTGAAGATGATACCGATAACTCTACATGCCCAATGAGATTGACGAGAGCCTGATTCCACCACGCTGCCTCACAAATGTCAATTTGGTTTCTGACCCCATGGCCTTAATTACTCACAATGGCCGAAAATGTAAGACAGAACTTTGTAATTCTGCTGTAGCGATTTACCTGCTTTGGACACGAAAACTTCTCTTTGCACAACTGTTTTGCCAGACGCCGCCATTTCCCTCAAAATGTTACTCAACTTTGAAGCTG
>NW_004797629.1:629483-634483 GCF_000002075.1 Aplysia californica | reverse complement strand
AACAACAACAACAACAGCAGCAACGGCAGCAACATAGTTTCTGAGGTATGTGTGTGGGTGGAGAGATGAAACAACAACAACAACAACAACAACAACAACAACAACAACAACAACAACAACAACAACAACAACAACATAGTTTATGAGGTGTGCGTATGAGAGGGGGGATGAAATTTTTGGTATCTAGGGGGGGAAACAATAACAACAACAACAACATGATTTATGAGGTACGTGTGGTAGGGGAGACGAAATTGTTGCCGGTAGGAGATAGTAAAGATATAACTAAACCAAAACAACAACAACAACAACAACAACAACAACAATAAAGGTTATGAGGTGTGTGATGGAGGGGAGATAACATTTTTGGTCCGTAGGGAACAGCAAAAATGTAACAAAACAACAACAACAACAACAACAACAACAACAACAGCAACAGCAACAACAACAACAACAACAACAACAACAATATAGATTAGGAGATTCGTGTTGGAGGAGAGGTGAAATTGTGGGCTTGTATGGGACAGCAAAAATAGAACAAAACAAAAACAGCAACAACAAAAACAAAAACAGCAACAACAAAAACAAAAACAGCAACAACATAGTTTATGAGGTGCGTGAGGGAAGGGAGATGAAATTGTTGGCCTTTAGTGGTGAGCAAAAATATGTGAGGCAGCGTGGTGGAATCAGGCTCTCGTCAATTTTTGGGCATGTAGAGTTATGGGTTTCATCTTCAAGCTTGTTCACTTATCTTTATTTGGAAGAAAAAAATATCCATTTATCCTGAATACAAGTCGAGATATTTGCGAATGAAGGAGGTGGGGGTCACCTGTTTTCAGAGGTAAAATTAGTGAGAAAATGGCCGTCAAAGATTAGTTATTTCCTAAGAGTAAGACCCGTGGTAACTGAAAATTTACATTTTTTGTGCCTTTAATCAACGTTTTTCAGAAAAATCCACACAGACATGAGTTTTTTAATTGGCATGAAAGGGTGAGTAGTTTTCTTAGTTTCAGCCAGAGTTTTACATCACGTGCAACACATGTATCTCATATAAGTGTTGTCATGAAGATCTTAAGGTGTTTTACAGCACTTGCATTACAAGTATCTCGTACAGTGCTGTAGATAAGATTGTAAGATGCTCCTGTCCATCAGTTATTAAAGCAGGGGGGGGGGGAGTTCCTTTATTTGTCTTTCAGACGAGATTTGAGAAAACCGTAAAGAATGCGAAGTGGCAAACCTCTGCGATGGTGACTTTGGCGGGTTTGGTTGCAGTGGCCGGATCCAGCAGGCTGGGGAGGCCGCTCTCTGCTGACACGTTGAACACCATGAACTTTGTGAACTCTGGGTCAGTGGACACTTCGTCATCCTGTTTGGAAGATACATTTACTTTTTTTAAAAATTGTAAGCATTTTACGGCTGCGCTCGCAGCTGCCTAAGGTCATGTGAGAGCCCGGGACTCATTAAACATTTTAAGTTGGTAAGACATTTTGATTTTTGCAGGCAGGGTGGCGGCCGAAGCCTACTCTTATCGATTTTAGACCACAAAGGGATCTTTAACGAGCGCAATTTGCACACGGAACCACCGAGATTTTTCGCTCTTGTCCGAGAAGGCTACGTGTAGATCTTTCCTACCAGAAGATCAGGGGTGTGACGGAAAGACATCAGTAAGAAGGAGCCAAGGAGTAGCAGTATAAAGGCTGCAGAAAGAGTCAGGAGCCCAGAGTAGGTGGCAAAGGAGGAGAGGGTGGAGGGGGGGGGGGTAGAAATTGAAAATGAAAGCAGATGATAGAATATTTCTAGAAAGCAGGAAAGGAGGTAAAGGAGACAATTTTAGAGAAGAAAATATTTCGGTCGCTACCCGGATTCAAACACCTTAACCTCTAGGCCACGAGAGCCCACGTCATCTGATTAGTAGAAAAAAGTGAGTGTAATAGTGCCCAAAAGTGTATTGCATGCATACTTAATATGACATTTAACTGGCACAGATCCATGGATTATAGATGTAAGTCAGTGACCTGAGAGCAATGGTTTAAAAAATAATGGTGGTGATGAGTGATGATGTAGAATTGCGTTTAACTAATGTTAGCGTTACTCCTAGCTTCCTCTGCTCTAATGAGTTACGAGGGACGTGGGCACCCTCTATCCCGTTCCCAACTGGAACCGTGTTTAATGTCATTGTGAAATTCTTTTGGAAGATAATAAAAACCCGTCATGATGAGTTCTGAAATATGCCAAACTTTGCATATCAAAAATATCTTTTAGTGTCCTCTACGACCTTAATAGAATAATTCAGCTGAAATTTGGTTTAAAGTTCTTTACGCAAAACAGATCGTAATCTTGAAAAATATTTGATTTAAATGTGTTGGTAATAATAACTTTATTATTTCACTTTTACTTCCTATCTCTATCCCGGTTCCAAGTCATGAATTCACTACTTGAATGTAGATAAAGACTAACCGAAGTGATCGAAAATGCAGGCATAGGCTACAAAGGTTACTCAAAGGTATGTAAAGTAAAAACCGAAACATAAAAAGATCACAAGCTTAATAATCAAACGTATTATATTTAATATATTAAAACAGTTTTATAAACGGAGTAGCTAATATCACAAAATTGTGAGGCAGCGTGGTGGAATCAGGCTCTCGTCAAAATAGTGAAATTGAAGAAAACAGCAGTGTTCTCCCTGCTTCGCAATTTTTTATCAAATGTCTGTTTTCTTAGCTCAACACCTTTTATGTCCATTTACACACACATTCCTTTGAGGATCTCACCGAAAACGTTGATTAAAGGCACGAAAATATAAATTTACAGTTTCCAAGGACTCTCCAGCTTTGGAATTAACCAAGCTTTGGCGGCCATTGTCTCGCTAATTTTACCTCTTAAATCAGGTGACCACCACCTCCTTCAATCCAAAATATCTCCACTTCTATTGAAGATGGGAGGGTAATTTTTTCATTGAAAGCAAGACAAATGAGCAAATTTTAAGATGATACCAAGAACTCAATATGGCCAAAAATTGACGAGAGCCTGATTCCACCACGCTGCCCCACAATTAATTAATGTGTTAAAAGAAAAGAGTGAGTGAAAAAAACCCAAAATCCCTCACCAAGTCTTGTATGATTGTTGAAAACAAAATACATAATAATATTCAAAACAGTTTCATAAACAGAAAACTCATATCACAAAATACTTTAACATTGTAAAAAGAAAAAGAGTAAGAACCCCACCCCCCAACCCCGCCCCCCTAAAAAAAAGCCCCCAAAATCCCTCACCAAGTCTTGTATGATTGTTGAAAACAAAATACATAATAATGTTCAAAACAGTTTTATAAACAGAAAAATCATATCACAAAATACAGTAACTAACATTGTTAAAAGTTAAAGAGTAAGAACAAAAACAACCAAAAAAAAAAAAAAAGCCCTCACCAAGTCTTGTATGATCGTCGAGTACACCGCCGCGTCCTGGGCTATCTTCACGGGGTCTTTGGCCTGGACAGAGCGGTCCAGTTTGGCCACCACATCCGCCACTACCTCGTCCACCTTCGCCTTCTCCTCCTCGTCTGTCAGGTCTTGTCCCAGATGGTCGCGCGATTTTACCTGCACGTTAGATTGGTTTGTTCGTAACGCAATCCCACATCATCCCTCACCACCACCATTATTTCTAAAATCGTCAGGCAATGCCACATCATCACTCATCACCTCCATTATTAATTCTAAAATCATCACCGCTCTCAGATCAATAACTTACGTCGATAATCCTGGAATCTCTATCTGCTATTACAGTTACTTGCTGTACTAAGTATGCACGTAATACACTATTGGACACTGTCATACGCACTTTTTTCTACTAATAAGATAGTGTCAATCTCATATAAATGGACATGGGAATTTTAAAAAAAAATACTCGTTTGTTTGTTAGTTTGAGTAAAGAGAAGCCACATCGACAGAATGATGGTCATTTAGTGCTGAGAAAAAGTAAGACAGACAGACAGACAGAAACAACAGAGGGAAAGTAAAGAAGCAGGATCTACCAGTGGAGCCTTCCAACCACCCACCTGCACGTTAGAAAATATATAAGAATAGAAAACAGATAAGAATAGGAAACAGATTAGAACAGAATACAGACTAGAATAGAAAACAGATAAGAATAAATACTGCCTATTGTTACATGATTAGTAACCAGCATCTATAGTCGAGTGTGCGTGGTACTTCACCCAACCACCTCCTCCTTATTTGCCCTTTATTTGGCTGAAACTGAATTTTAAAAGTGTGAACAATAATGAACCTGAAACACGATCAAGGATATTATGATAAGTGTGTATGTCACCCCCGGGGCGGTGCTACTGACTGAAGTGTCTTTAGGCCATTCCCAAAGTGTTCTTGTGCACTGTAGAATTGTAATTGTAAATGGGCTGATTCATCAATGTCATGTGTCTGAACTGCACCAGAGAACTGCTGCTTTTTCTTTCTTAATCCTTGCTATCGTCTTTTTGTCCTCAACTTCTTTTGTACGTTTGTCACACTCTTGTGACCCGCTATTTCCGGGGTGCCTTGATAGCCGAAGCAGACTTTGCGCTGTGGAAGCTAGAGAGGTGACCAGAGTAAGCCTGATTTTCCCTTACTGTAAGGACTTCTCTGTTGACATCCACCCCTTGGCGCTCATATGACATTATACAGTTGCGAGCGCCGTAAAACCTCTCCTAAAACAAAGCAAACACTGCAAATCACCTTGTCTCACCGGCGTATGTATTAAGCGGACGCTTCGCGGTCGGTTGCACACAGCATGAGTCGTGACTTCGATTCTCGAGCGAGTGGGAGACTTTTTAATCGAGTGTATCGGCATTCCTACTGAGAATATTTTGTTTACCTCACAGCTCCGCGCCGGGTTGACCCTGACAGTAATGCTGGGCGGTTAGGTTCCAGAGTGTTGAAATACTGTCTACATGCCCATTTCTTCTTCTTCTTCTTCTTCTTCTTCTTCTTCTTCTTCTTCTTCTTCTTCTT
>NW_004797629.1:617536-627275 GCF_000002075.1 Aplysia californica | reverse complement strand
GGATAGAAAAGTCATAAAAGGATTTTATTTTATTTTATTGTCTTGATTGATCAGTAATAGCCTTCCTTTCTTTCTTTTTTTTTTCCCTTTCGTTCTCTATTGGTCTGCGTCATTCTTTGTGCTGCTTGAACAACAAAAGATATCAATAACATTTGACAACAGCAATGCTTGTACGAGCTGGAATAAAAACAACAAGGATAGGTGTAGATCTTACTTACCACAAGATCAGGGGTGTGGCTGAAAGACAGCAATACGGAGCCAAGGAGCCCAGACGAGAGGGCAAAGGAAGTAAAACTGTGGGGGCAGAAAGTGGAGATGAAAGCAGACGACAGAACGTGGATAGAGAGCCGGATATGATATGAAAGGAGAAAAGGTTTAGAAAATAACTTTTTCCGTCGCTATCCGGATTCGAACCCGGGACCTATTGCATGAGAAGCGAACACCGTAACCTCTAGACCACGAGAGTTCTCTAAATGATATTTTACAACCACACCATCAGCAAACTACAAAAACAACTTTTACACGAAAGTCGTAAATAAACAACGACTCCTTTTACGCTGTGGACATAAGGAACACAGACAATTTTTACAGGGAAAACGTACGTGAACATCGACAATAATGCATCATAATAATTTTAGTCTCCTCAAAACCTTTAAAATAACAAGACAAGACAGGCAGAGGAATGAAGAAGTAAGAGCAGCTATCGGCATTGCGTCCTGCCTGCATTACACAGAAAGACAGAGAATAAAGTGGTTTGGCCACCTGTTACGTATATCACCTGGCCTCGGGAGCCTACAACACCAAGCACTCATGCTATAATGGAAGAGGAAGGTCACACAAAAGGTGGATTGAGGGAGTCAAGGAAACCCTGAGAAAACATAATATCACAACTGAGAGAGATGCAGAGCTGGCCTACCATAAAAAAACTGTATCTCCACTCGACGCTTAACGGCAACAGAGGATGAAAAAGTCAAGTAAAAGTCAAGTTAAGTAAGTTATTTTTAGTAATGTTGAAGATCTTATACTATTCTAGACTTTGCCAACGAAAAAAAAAAGAAATCCTCTCAAATCTAGTTGAAATTTTGAACATGCCCCACTGACTTTGTCAAAAATCTTTGTTTCCTTTCCTTCTCAGATGCAATCATTGACAACATAAAAAACATGGACTGGACTGGATAATATTATGGAAGAATGTGCAAAGGCACCTCGCGACTGTGAAAGATGGAGGGTCATTACACGTCAACCTCTGAGTCAGAGATGACACCTCCGGGTCACAGTATCTACCCGGAGACGTCTCCGACGGAGATAGACCTATCAAAATGCTTTGTGCCTCTGGACTAAGTAAAAAAAATCAGGGGGGGGGGTTACAGGCAAGCGGTACCAGCGGAAATAGAAAAGGCGGGGACATCATGGAAACAGCTAGAAAGGATGCACAGGACAGGCTTCGCTGCAAAAATGTTGTTGATGGCCTATAAAGGGCAAGATAGACAGCCCCCCCTCTCCCCCACTTGTTGTAACCCATAATTTGATAATTTGCAGTCCGGTTTGAAATTTTCTTCAAAATAGTTGATATACGACAGTTTTAGTGGCTATATGTGTGATCTGCAGCAAACAATACACAGTTTGACCCCCAAAAGCAGTGCATCTGAGTGCAGGAGTACTTCTCCGAATAGCTCCAGGGTGCTCGCCGGAGACGTCTCCAAATTGTTCCTGGGTGCTCGCAGACGTCTCCAGATTGTTCCTGGGTGCTCGCCAGAGACGTCTCCGAATATCTTCTGCCCCTCCAGATAATCTGCACAAGCTACTGTGAGCTGTTCATAATTTCCCCCTGGACGACTCACCCTCTGCCGGCGCCACGCTGCAGCTCCCGCCATAAGGAGGCTGGTTGGTGTAAAACGTGTGCGACGACCTCGCGGCTGGCTTCGTGCCGACCTTCACCTCCAGGGTGAGCGTGTAGCTGTAGCCAGCCTGCCACCAGCCGCCCTCTGACTCAAATATCTTGGTTTTGTACGCTGGAGAGAGGGGCCAGGTAAAGAAGAAAAGTTGATAGTTTGTAAGAATCATAACAGAAATAAAGACTACAAACACCACTGGATTTTTGCGTAATAATTCGGGATCTCAGTGCTTTCTTTCCGTATCTCCATTTTTTTTAAAACAGTGAAAATGTGACTTCTTCTTAAGCTCACTTTTTGTTATGAACTATTTTCACTGTTACTAAAAATGGAGATACGACAGGAAAGCACTGAGGTCACGATTTATATGGGTAAAAGTAAAGGGCTGCATTTTGGATAACAATAATAATAGTTAAAAGTATAGCACAGTATTTTTGGTAAAAATCATTATATTATTATTATTATGGAAAGATGCGTAGTCCTATATTTTTTAAACAATTATAAAAGAAAAAATAGAGTGTTGTCTCATGGGAAAATCTGGGGAAAATGTCATGCCTTACAATAATATAAACGTACCGTAGAAAATTTCACCCGATTCATACGGAAATGACCAACGCCATTAACAAAGCTAACTATGAAAAGAATCAGCCCCCCAGCAACAACAATAAAAAGAACTAAAAATGATTGGCATCGGAGACTCGAATTCGTTGTTTCTTTAAATTTTTACATTGTTTTTGTTTTGATAATATCAATCTTTTGGCGTGGGGTTTACTTACATGACTGCTACCCATGAAGACCCCCCAGGGTCACCCTGAAACGTCCGGCTAACGGGGCAAAGGTGAAACCACGACAGGCCCAGCAAGCCGGCGACGGATTGTTTAATGCTCTACAAAGTCATAGGGGAAAGAAACGGACTGACCAAAACGGAAAACGACCAGGAAACGAAAAAGGTCACCCACATGTAAGGGTACAGGGTAGGGGGAAGACCAAGAAAGACCTGGATCCTGGGTGTGAAGGATACCCTGAGAACATTCAATATCCCACCCAGCCAGGCCATCAAACTTGCTAGAGACAGGAAGCTCTTTCTCCCCTCGACGTCCTAGAGGTACTAGTGGACTGATAAAGTAAAGTAAAGTAATATAAATCTTTTGTCATCGATGAGTGGCTGTTGGCCTTTGTTTATTTAGAAGTACAGACTTATGTCAACTTGTCTTCATGGTCATCAATATCACCATCTCAAAAAAACATTGTTGAAAAGTAGTTCAAATAGGGAGACCGGTTGCTCAGTTTCACACTATATACCATTTTTTTTGTCTTTTCACAAATTTGTCAGTGCGATCATCATCATCATCATCGTCATCATCATCATCATCATCATCATCATCATCATCATCATCATCATCATCATCAACATCATCATCATCATCATTATCATCCTCATCATCATCGTCATCATCATCATCATCATCATCATCATTGTCATTAAACTATGTCCCCCTATGCCAGTTGCACAAGATCCAGGCCAGTCGCCCGTACCCGGGAACCCACAAGCCGGAATCATCATTCTCATAACCACGAAAACACTCACTTGAAGCAATTAACTGGTCCCAGTGGTCGGGAGGTATTTCAGTAGAGACCCTGGTGCCAATGTCTGTCTTCACAATAGACCAAGTGTAGTCTGTATCGAGCAGTTCCTGGTCTGTGCAAGTTGGGCACGAGATGACAGGGTCCAGGACTGTGCGGTCTGTGGCTACAAGCTTGGTTTCGCAGTTCCAGCGGCACCTTTTTACGGTGGTGAAGACATAATACGTACATTGGTCATGGAGAAAGAAAGAGTTTGGTTTTAGCAAGAGTTTTACAGCACTTGTAACGAGTTTAGTTAGTTTAGTTTCAGTTGAGGCTTCACGGCACTAGTTTTAGTAAGAATTTTACAGCTTTTGTAAGGTGCCGTAGGCCTCAGCGAGTTTAGTTTTAGTAAGAGTTTTACAGCACTTGTAAAGAGTTAGAAGGAACAACGTGTTTATAGTTTTAGTAGGAATTTTACAGCATTTGTACGGTCCTGCAGGCCTCAGCGAGTTTAGTTTGAGTAAGAGTTTTACAACACTTGTAAGGTGTCGTAAGGAAGAAAGAGTTCAGTTTTAGTAAGAGTTTTACAACACTTGTAAGGTGTCGTAAGGAATATAGAGTTCAGTTTGAATAAGAGTTTTACAACACTTGTAAGGTGTCGTAAGGAAGAAAGAGTTCAGTTTTAGTAAGAGTTTTACAACACTTGTAAGGTGTCGTAAGGAAGAAAGAGTTCAGTTTGAGTAAGAGTTTTACAACACTTGTAAGGTGTCGTAAGGAATATAGAGTTCAGTTTGAGTAAGAGTTTTACAACACTTGTAAGGTGTCGTAAGGAAGAAAGAGTTCAGTTTGAGTAAGAGTTTTACAACACTTGTAAGGTGTCGTAAGGAATATAGAGTTCAGTTTGAATAAGAGTTTTACAACACTTGTAAGGTGTCGTAAGGAAGAAAGAGTTCAGTTTTAGTAAGAGTTTTACAACACTTGTAAGGTGTCGTAAGGAAGAAAGAGTTCAGTTTGAGTAAGAGTTTTATGGCAGGTCACAGTACAAGGAATTGCACTAGAAGACGTCGAATCCTTCTGCTATCTTTGGAGTATAATTGACAGAGAGGGAGGAACAGGCGCTGAAATAAAGTCCCGCATTGGAAAGGCACAGACTGCATTTATTTCTTTGAACAGGATTTGGAGGACCAGGGATATCTCGTTTCGAACAAAGCTTAGAATTTTCAACTCAAATGTGAAGTCAGTCTTGTTGTAATGGATGTGAGACGTGGAACGTATCCCAGGACGTGTATAAAGAGGATCCAGGTTTTCTTAAACAAGTGTCTGAGGAAGCTACTGAAGATCAAATGGACAGACAGAATCACCAACGAGGAAGTATTAAGAAGAACCGGACAGAGCTCAGTCAGAGATGAGGTGGGAAGAAGACGTTGGCGATGGATTGGACACACTCTCAGGAAGTCAAGCAGCTGCATAACAAGAAAAGTGTTAGATTGGAACCCACAGGGTAAAAGATCAAGGGGAAGACCTCGTAGAACCTGGAGAAGAGTCACGGAAATGGATGTACAGAAAAGTGAGAAGACGTGGAGTGATATCAAGCGACTAGCCCAGGATAGGGAAAGGTGGAGAGTGTTTGTCCGTGGCCTCTATCCTGACCCAGGGTGAGAAAGGCAATGACGATGATGAAGAATTTTACGGCACTTGTAAGGTGTACGGAATAACGAGTTCATTTTTAGTCAGAAATTTACAGCATTTGTAAGGTGCTGTGGGACTCCTCGAGTTTAGTTTTAGTAAGAGTTTTATAGCACTTGTAAGGTGTTGTAAGGAAGAAAGAGTTCAGTTTTAGCAACAGTTTTACGACATACTTGTAAGGTGCACGGAAAAACGGGTGCAGTTTTAGTAAGGGTTTTACAGAACGTGTAAGGTGCTTTAAAGAGCAGCAATACTCGTAAGACATAGAGAGTATTGGTTTTAGTCAGAATTTTACGGCACTTGCGATACAAAGATGTCATATTGTTATAAACACCGAAGGTTACAGGTTTTTACCACAGAGTAATATGCAACAAAAAGGAAGAGAGGCGGAAAGACGATAGATGTGTGATAGGACCCGACGTTGTGTCCTTGGGAAAGGCACTTTACACGAATTTTCCTCACCTCACCCAGGTGGGAATGGGTGCCCGGCTATAGACAGCGAAAGATCTTGTCAGTTTGTTAGTGTTTGAGCGCTTAATCGGCTGCTCGCACTGTATGCTTCCCGGGAAGCTGAGAATGTTTCGGAGTGTTCTATGGTTTGCTGGGGTAATAATATAGTGTAAAGCGCATAGAGCCTGCTGTTGAGCGGGGATATGCGCTATACAAATGCTATCTATCTATTATTATTATTATTATAGGAAAGAAAGAATAAACCACACCAGATCAGAGCACTTGTCAATTACTCACTATAAACAAAGGCGGGTTGGGTTTTTTTCTTTCAGATAAAACCTAACTGATGAACAACGGCACATTTAGAGGGAAGATTTATATAAAATGACCAACAACACCTTATACAGAGAAAACATAATAATAATTTTAAAAAACAAAGGCATTGATTATGTGGTGAAATCAGGTACTCCTCAAAATAATGAAACTGAAGAAATTGGCATTTTTCTGCAGGTGTGGGAATTTTTGTGGAATTTATTTTCGGCTCAACACCTTCCATGTCCAAAATAGAACACATTCCTGTTTGGATAGCACTGAAAAGTGTTGATGAAAAGCACAAAATGTGTAAATTTTCTGTTTCAATGTTCTCTCAAGCTAAAGAAATAACTAAACTTTGACATCCAATTCCCACTACTTTTACCTCTGAAACCAGGCGAGCTCTATCTCCTTCAATCACAAATATCTCGACTTGTATTCAAGATAACTGGATATTTCTTTCATTACTTTACTTTTACTTTCCTTTTCCGATCCAGCGGCCGTTTGGGTTCTTGCCCTTTGGTCTGATTTCTTTCATTAAAAGCATGACAATGAACAACCTTTAACATGATAACCAATAACTTTTCTTAATCTATATTTGACGAGCGCCTGATTCCACCGCGTCATGATACAAATGATTTCTACATTGAAGGTAGACATGATCAACGACAATAAATGCACCATAATTATTGCAGACATGGTAAAGATTTATTACTACTACCCGACTATGCCAATTTCTTTAAAATTCTCAGAAATCCAATAGCAATTTGAAGATGCTTCATTAACTTTAGTAGTAGTAGTAGTATAGGGTTTTACGGCGCTCGCAACTGCTAAGGTCATATGAGCGCGCTCATTGACTTTGACAAAAATCTTTGTTTCCTTTCTTTCTCAAACACTAATACCTTTTTTCTAAATAAAATCGTAGCATCCCCTCTTTGTTATGCGAAATGTAATTTGTTGAAATATTGTCAAGATTTCAATAATATAGCTGATCCTGTCAGCATTTAGTAGACTTTTTTCTGTATCCTCAATGAAAGAGTGTAAACGCAGTGATAATATGTGAGGCAGCGTAGTTGAATCAGGCTCTCGTCAAAATAATCAAAGTGAAGAAACTTGCATTTTTCCGCACGTTTGTGAATTGTTATCAAATTTTTGTTTTTTGGCTCAACACATTTCATGCCCATTAAAGAACTCATTTTTGTGCGGATTTTTCTCAAAAACGTTGATTAAAGGCACAAAAAAGTAAATTTTCAGTTACCACGGACTCTTAAGCTAAGGAAATAACTAGTCTTTCGCGGCCATTTTGTCAATTATTTTGCCTCTGAAAACAGGTGACCCCCACCTCCTTCTTTTGCAAATATCTCGACTTGTATTCAAGATAAATGGATATTTTTGTCATCCAAATAAAGACAAATGAACAAGCTTTAAGATGAGACCAATAACTCTACATGCCCAAAAATTGACGAGAGCCTCATTCCACCACGCTGCCTCACATATGCAGGAAATTGTCTGATAGATATTGTGTATCACAACTCAAAATGTATAACAACAACATACAAAAATAACTAGCGCCTGAGACACCTTAGCAATGACAGATCAGAGAAATATCCCGTTTTGTTTTAAGGCATGGATAGAAAGGATCTAGTATATTGAATGTATACACCAGTTCGTATAATTTATTATACAATGTTCCTGGGGGTGTTTGTTTCGGAGGTTTTTTTATATACGTTTTTTTCGCAACAGTCAAAAAAAAATTACACCCGTCTACACAAACTAGATCATTTTAGAGGCGGGTTTCAACTAAGTCTGTCAGGGTCAATCCAGGCTCAGAGGAGCAGAGCAAAAAGTTCCAGATATTCGATCAAAATTCTCCCCACACGGAAATCGAACTCAGGTCTGCTTCGTGTGACGGTGAAGCGCCTAACCTCTCCACAACAGACGCCAGACTGGCATGTTTTAAAGATGTTAATGCTTTAAGTGATAATAATATGGCTATGAAGCTAAAGCTAGTACAAGGTTTACATCTAGTTTCAAAGTTACAGTGCACAAACAAATTAGACTCACAACTATGTACATAAACAGTCAAAACACCAACATTGCAGATCCTCCAGATATTTTGAATATTACTAAACTCATACATGTATTGCCTGGAAGGTATTTGAAAGGTCTATAATAAACATTATTTATTATATGATTTTAGAATACATTGATATGTCTGATGTGTACATGATCCCCCCCACTATCAATTTACAAAAATGTGAAGTAATCTTTTAAAAATGAATATGAAAAAAATCAACTCACAAGAGATTAAAGTCTGGTGGCTGCTCCAACAAGATCTCAAGAACCTGCACGTCCACGGTCGAGCGGCCACCTTTTGACACCTCCACCTCAAACAGCGCGATATCGTTGACTGTGAAGACGCCTGTGTCCACATTGAAACTTCCCGAGGTACTGGAGATCTGTCCGGGGCACGCACGGAGGCTTTTGTAGCTCTTGTCGTCTTGATAAGTGCTCAAATACCTCGTGATGTCTTGAGCCGAATCCAATAGATAGCACGCCCACGCGTAGTTCAGACCAGTTCCCCCGGCCTCTCTGTCGGCTGGGTCGTAGGACAACAAGGCGGCGTCCATAGCAACCAGAGAACCAATCTTCTTTTGCTGCTGATCTCCGCCGGAGATTTTCGCCACTAGATCAGGCAGACGTACACTTAGATGCATGATATCTTCCACGAAATCCCGACTGTCCTTTACCGAGGCGTTTAACTTCAGCCTGTACAAGCCTTCGGAAGTGATGAAGTTTCCCACCACTAAATTCACCGCCTCGGGTTGGTGTATAGTCACTTCTTCCCACGCGAAGGAAGGGGGCGTTGCCGTGTTTTTCCACAGCCACCAGTAGTACTGCAAGACACTTCCTTCGGCGCACGACTCGGTTAGCTGAGCCCGACCTGAGATGGAAGGAATAGCGGAAAGCAGAGCAGGCATTGGGGTATCCTCGGATCTATATGTCGTGTCGAACAAATCGTGAGTGGAGATGCAGGGCCCGTACGTTTCAAATCTGTACACGACTTCTTCCTCCTCATCGTCCTCGCTGATCTGTGCGCTAGCGCGGTAAGGGCTGATAACTGAGTACGTTTCCCGCAGCTCCATTTTATCAACCCCATCGGCCATCTCGACAAGCTGACTGTCATTAGGTTGGTAGGTAACATTAACCGTCAACGATCCGTTTGTGTCGTATCTGACAAGTTCAAAGACAACTTCCTCTCCTATCTTGACAAAAGTAGGTCGGCCAACAATATAAAAGTCCAGAAGCCCAACTCTTACCGGCAGCGTCACAACTTTGTTGAGCCCAAACGCGGTGAATGTGACATTCACGTTATAGAGCCCGGGAGTTGTATAAGTTATAACTTGCTTTTGACCAGGATTGAACGAGGGGAATGTCCACTGCTGCATCGGATCTCCAGAGTCTATCGTGACGACCATGTCCGATATCGGGTTTGTGATTGTTTCATGGCCGATGCTCACTTCGACAGATCCGGCATGTAACGTGTAATCAAAAAGTACGAAATCGCGGCTCAGACTGGCTAAAGCTAGGGTGGTTGGCGAGGTGATGGAGACCGAGACCGAGTCTGTCTCTGAAAAAAAAGAAAAAAAAAAAAAAAAAAAAAAAAAAAAAAACAGATGACGTTGAAGATTTTTTAAAAATTCAGTTTTTTTCTTCACAGGCTTATTAAGAAAAGGTTGGTTAGACCATCTCGGAAAGATACAAAGCATTGGAATTGAACTCTCTCTCTCTCTCTCTCTCTCTCTCTCTCTCTCTCTCTCTCTCTCTCTCTC
>NW_004797629.1:612985-617162 GCF_000002075.1 Aplysia californica | reverse complement strand
TCACACACACACACACACACACACACACACACACACGTACGCTGGTTCTTATGCTCTGCACTTAAGTTATGTTTTGGTAAGTCTTACTGCACTTGCAGCACAGTTAGTTTTTTGAAGTTTTGAGCATTATAAATGTGTCACTTGAGAGTAACATACAAACAACCGGATGAGACACAGGAGGAAATAATAAATTATGTAGACGTTTTACGGCGCTTGCAACTGAATAAGGTCATATGAGCGCCAAGGGGTGGATGTCAACAGAGAAGTCCGTACAGGGAATCAGACTTACTCTGCTCACCTCTCTAGCTTCAACAGAACAAACTCTGCTTCGACTATCAAGGCACCCCGGAAATAGCAGGTCACAAGAGTATGACAAACCTACAAAAGAAGTAGAGGGAAAATTGACGACAGTAAGGATTAGGAAAGAAAAAGCAGCAGTCCTCTGTTGCAGTTCAGGCACAGCTATGAGCATGACATTGTGAATCAGCCCATTAAATTACAAGTCTGCTGTGCATATAAAACAGGTTAATTTCCCCCACTTTGGGAATGTCCTAAAGACGCTTCAGTCAGTAGCACCGCCCCGGGGGGTACTATCAGGTGTGCTGGTGTAATAAAATGTGAGGCGGCGTGGTGGAATCAGGCTCTCGTCAAAATAGTGAAATCGAAGAAAACAGCAGTTTTCTCCCTGCTTAGCAATTTTTATCAAATTTTTGTTTTTTTGGCTCAACATCTTTTTTGTCCATTTACAAACACATTCCTTTAAGGATTTCACCGAAAACGTTGAATAAAGGCACAAAAATATATATTTACAAATTTCCATGGACTCTCCAGCTTTGGAATTTACAACGCTTTGGCGACCATTTTCTCGCTAATTTTACTTCTTAAACCAGGTGACTCCCACCTCCTTCAATCCAAAATATCTCCACTTCTATTGAAGATGGATGGGTAATTTTTTCAATTAAATCAAGACAAATGAACAAGCTTTACGATGATACCAATAACTTAATACGCCAAAAAATTAACGAGAGCCTGATTCCACCATGCTGCCTCACAAATAGATTATAAAGCGTATAGAGCTTGCTGTCGAGCAAGGAATTCCGCTATACAAATAGCTACCTCAGAATTCCAAAGCTGTATCTGCTCAATACTTAATGTTGAGAAATTTGACGTCACAATTTAGGAGTGTCACAACCTGCCAAGCTTTTTCAAATGCATTTCTTTGAATTGAATGTCTTGATAACGACTCCGAATATTCTTGAAATTTTGATATAAGGTTAGAGCGTTTTCTTTCTGATCTCATGGTCTTAGTAACTCAAAAAGGCCAAAAATATCAGAAAGAACTATGCATTTCGGGGGTAGCGAAATGCTATCTATAATAAGTCGCTTTTAAGGACTAGCAGGTTAACCCAGATTTCAGGATTTTCCAGGAATCTTGACCTACACCAAAAGTGGGCATCGCCCTACCTATAGAAGAAGTTTGGTTTCATTGGTGTGTATATTTGTTTGGTTTTCGAGAAAATTCTCCTTGTCTTTTGAAGAAACTGAACAAGGTGAAAAAAAACTTTACCTTCGATTTTCTCAAAACAGCATTTATTTTTCGGGATAGCCCCCTTGCGCTTAAAAGCGACCAATCAAATAATTAAAAGTAAAAAAAAAGGCTTCTTACTCTGACTGATTGCATTGCTACAGTTGATTTGAATCACAAAGTCTCCAGTCGTGCTGTACTGGTAGGGAGCAAGGCCCAGAGTGATTGTAGAGTCAGCTAAATTGTTGAACATGAGATTGTGTATCTCTATTGGTTGCTTGCCGTCTTCGCCAAAGTCAAACACACAGGAAACCTGAAGGCAAAAACAATATCATCAATGTCTTCTCATCATGTAAACAAGCAATGAAAGCCAATGATATGCTTTTTTTGGGGGGGGAGGGGGGGAGGGGGGAGGGGGGGAGGGGGGTCAAAATGGATATGTTATTCCAAATAAGAAAGACAAATTATAAACAAGCTTTGAGATTTTGCCAAAAAGTTTATATGAAATAAATAGATAAATCATTAAAAAATAAATATGGCACTTTACACGAATTTCCCGTTTGGCTTATTGCTTTCCGAGGTGGACATTAAACTGGGAGGTCTCGCCTTTTCAATAACCTAATAGTGTTGATATGGGCGTTCAACCCATTCCCTTTTTTTAGAGGTGTCATCTCAGTGTCAGGGGCTGACTTGCAACATCCCGGCATTGTCGTTAGCTTATAGATAGATAGATAGATAGATAGATAGATAGATAGATAGATAGATAGATAGATAGATAGATAGATAGATAGATAGATAGATCTGATAGATAGATAGATAGGTAGATAGATATATAGATAGATAGATAGATAGATCTGATAGATAGATAGGTAGATAGATAGATAGATAGATAGATAGATAGATAGATAGATAGATAGATAGATAGATAGATAGATAGATAGATAGCCCGTACCTCGGAGGCGTTGTATCGCGTTGTGACAGTTGTCTTGAGCAGCACTCGAGTGTCAGTGGACGGGTAAAAATCACTGCCGGTAGTTGCTTGTGCGACGCCTGTTGAGTGAGGGGAAATTTGACAACAACCAGGTCAGACATATTTTAAATGTAGATTATTTTACACCTCCAACTACACAATTTAGAATAATTATGTGTCACAACGCGGTGGAATCAGGTGCTCGTCAATAATTAGACAGTGGAAAGTGACAATTTACTTTTTTTTCAATGCCTTTAATAAACGTTTTTCAGTATAATTCACGCTGAAATAGGTTCTTAAATGGGCGTAGAAGGTGATGAGTTTATAATTTCGATAAAATATTGCCAAAGCAGCGGAAAAGCTTATGTTTCTTCACATTGACTATTTTGACAAGCGCCTGATTTCATTCGATGACTCACATAATATGTGAGGCAGCGTGGTGGAATCAGGCTCTCGTCAATTTTTGGGCATGTAGAGTTATTGGTACCATCTTAAAGCTTGTTCACTTGTCTTTATTTGGATGAAAAAGACACCCGTTTATCTTGAATGCAAGTCGAGATATTTACGAAAGAAGGAGGTGGGGGTCACCTGTTCTAAGAGGAAAAATTAGTGAGAAAATGGCCGCCAAAGATTAGTTATTTCCTTAGCTTAAGAGTTCGTGGTAACTGAAAATTTACACTTTTTGTTCCTTTAATCAACGTTTTTTAAGAAATATCCCTCAGAAATGAGTTCTTTAACTGGCATGAAAGGTTTTGAGCCAAAAACCCCAAAAATTTGATAAAAATTCACAAACCTGCGGAAAAATGCAAATTTCTTCACTTTGATTCTTTTGACGAGAGCCTGATTCCACCACGATGACTCACATATCTATTTATGAGCCGAGTGTCCGACCCAGAGGGAGAGGGATACAACATCACAGCACAAAGATCGAGATACTCGATAAATATTTCTCCCCACTAGGGTATCGAACTCCGGTCTCCTGCATGCGACAGCGAAGTGCCTAACCGCTACACCAAAAACGCCGAAGAGAAGATAATTTGTTGAACAATGGCGGGTTGTTTCCAGAAGTATTATTCCAACTATAATTTTCCTTTCTTTTTTTCTTCAACCTAAATCTAACATTTTTATGGTTAAAAATTATAATTAAGAAACAATACGTCTTGCAATTAATAGTAATAGATATTGTACCGCGTGGATTCTGATGTCTTCAACATCTCTGCCAGAAAATCGTCAGCGTTGTCTACTTATTTCCTCATAATTTGTGAGTTGTGCCGAAAAGCCTTTCATTTGAAATCGCAAATAGATGCAATAGAATGGAACACTGAAGGAACAGGTCATCTATCTTTGATTTTTCATTGTATATTATACATTTACTTTTATATGGTTTCTTAGGAGACTGCTAAGAGAATCGAGGAAGGGAAAGAAATCAAATGAGGTAGTGCTTGATGAGGCTACGTGGGACGCTCAAAGTTCAAAACAATCAGGAAACGACAGATGCAGTTTTGGGACACCTGAATAGACATAAGGGTCTTGAACCTTTAGCTCTGACTGGCAAAATTGAGGGCAAGCAAGGCACGGGTAGGCCCAAAACAACATACTTAGGGAACCTAAACAAATGGGTAACAGGGAAAGATCAGGGAAACGTAGCTTTTTGAAAACATTCGAGCGAAGGAATGAATGGA
>NW_004797629.1:610377-611824 GCF_000002075.1 Aplysia californica | reverse complement strand
AGGGGGGGGGGGCTACCCCGAAAAATACTGTTTTGAGAAAATTAAAGGGAAAGATTTTGCCCCTTATTCAGTTTCTTTAAAAGACATGGGGAGTTTTCTCTGTAACCAAACAAATATACACACCAATGAAACCAAACTTCTCTTATAGGTAGGGCGATGCCCACTTTTGGTGTGGATCAACATTTCTGGAAACCCCCGAAATCTGGGTTAGCCCAATTGTCCTTAAAAGCGACCAATTAATAATTATTGTGCTGCTAATTAAGGATAATAAACGGTCGTTTTAAAGGACAAGCGATCCAACCCAGATTTCGGGGGTTTCTAAAAATCTTGACCTACACCAAAAATGGGCATTGCCCTACCCATAGAAGAAGTTTGATTTCATTAGAGTGTATATTTGTTTAGATATAGATAGAACCTTCCTTGTATTTTTAAAGAAACTGAACAAGGGGGCAAAGACTTTACCTTCCATTTTCTCAAAACAGCATTTTTCGTAATAGCCCCCTTGTGCTTAAAAGCGACCCATTAATAAATACAGTGCAGCTCATTAACGATGATAATAAATTATAACTTACTGGCTGCGAACGAGGGGACCTCAGGCAGAACGGTGACTGTCTCGGAGATGGAGTCAGAGGGCCCGCTGGATGCGGTGGCTGAGATCTCCATGTTATAGACTCCGGGAGACACCCACTGCATAGAGGCCGTGGCCGAGAGGGCGTTGACGTCACAGGGTGTCACCGTCATTGTCTCAATGTCTTGTGTGTCTGAGTGCGTGAACTGCGGCATAGAGACACACAGAGGGATTTAGTATAATTACGACGTGGGTAAACTGGGACATTGACACAGAGAGGGATTTAGTATAATAAATACGACGTGTAAACTGGGACATTGATACACAGAGGGATTCAGTATAATAAATACGGCGTGTAAACTGGGACATTAACACACAGAGAGGGATTTAGTATAATAAATACGACGTGTAAACTGGGACATTGATACACAGAGGGATTCAGTATAATAAATACGGCGTGTAAACTGGGACATTAACACACAGAGAGGGATTTAGTATAATAAATACGACGTGTAAACTGGGACATTGATACACAGAGGGATTCAGTATAATAAATACGGCGTGTAAACTGGGACATTAACACACAGAGAGGGATTTAGTATAATAAATACGACGTGTAAACTGGGACATTAACACACAGAGAGGAATTCAGTATAATAAATACGACGTGTAAACTGGGACATTAACACACAGAGGGATTCAGTATAATAAATACGACGTGTAAACTGGGACATTAACACACAGAGGGATTCAGTATAATAAATACGACGTGTATGTGAGTGAACTGGGACATATAAAAAGAGAGAATTTGTATAATAAATACGACGTATACGTGTAGAAACTGGGACATAGACACACACAGAGGGATTTAGTATGATT
>NW_004797629.1:607649-608619 GCF_000002075.1 Aplysia californica | reverse complement strand
TAGGGAGCTGCAGGAAATAATGTGAAAGGAGACAATTTTAGAGAAAAACTTTTTCGGTCGCCGTGCGGAATCGAACCCAGGACCTTTGAATGAGAGGCCAACACCTTAACCTCTAGGCTACGAGAGCCCGCTGTGTTGTGAGTGGACAAGGACATCAACACAGGAAGGAATTCAATATAATTTTATTATTATTACAATGTGAGTGATTTTGAAGTAAAACAGGAAGGATTTCGGTATTATTACGTTAATACTGTTATTACCAGTATGTGAGTTATCGTGAACGAAGACAGAAAGGAGTTCAATATTAGAACTTGCCGCTTTTAAGAAGGACAGGGGGGAGGGGGGGGGGCTATCCCGAAAAATGCTGTTTTGAGAAAATCGAAGGTAACATTTTTAGACCCCTGTTCAGTTTCTTTGAATGACAAGGAGAGTTTTCTCTATAACCAAACAATAAATATGTACACATCAATGAAACCAAACTTCTCCTGTAGGTAAGACAATGCCCACTTTTGGTGTAGGACAAGATTTCAGGAAAAACCCCAAAACCTGGGTTAGCCCGCTTGTCCTTAAAAGCGACCAACTATGTGAATGAACTAGAATATCCACAGAGGAAGGGATTTTATAATTATAATTACTACCCGTATTTGAATGATCTTGAACAAAAACAAGAATAAATTCCAAATGATTACTATATGAGTGAATTGCCAACAAAAACACAGAAAGGGGTTGAGCAGTTTTTCTAACTATGTGAGTTTGGTCAACCATTCTATATGGCTGTGAATACTGGACAATCACTAAAGACAGTGAAAATAAAATAGAGACAACAGAAATGTGGTTTCTTAGGAGACTGCTAAGAGTATCGTGGAAGGAAAAGAAATCAAATGAGGTAGTGCTTGATGAAGGCTACGTGGGACGCTCAAAGTTCAAAACAATCAGGAAACGACAGATGCAGTTTTTGGGACACCTGAAT
>NW_004797629.1:605232-607549 GCF_000002075.1 Aplysia californica | reverse complement strand
AATATAATTTTATTATTATTACAATGTGAGTGATTTTGAAGTAAAACAGGAAGGATTTCGGTATTATTACGTTAATACTGTTATTACCAGTATGTGAGTTATCGTGAACGAAGACAGAAAGGAGTTCAATATTAGAACTTGCCGCTTTTAAGAAGGACAGGGGGGAGGGGGGGGGGGCTATCCCGAAAAATGCTGTTTTGAGAAAATCGAAGGTAACATTTTTAGACCCCTGTTCAGTTTCTTTGAATGACAAGGAGAGTTTTCTCTATAACCAAACAATAAATATGTACACATCAATGAAACCAAACTTCTCCTGTAGGTAGGACAATGCCCACTTTTGGTGTAGGACAAGATTTCAGGAAAACCCCCAAAACCTGGGTTAGCCCGCTTGTCCTTAAAAGCGACCAACTATGTAAATGAACTAGGATATCCACAGAGGAAGGGATTTTATAATTATAATTACTACCCGTATTTGAATGATCTTGAACAAAAACAAGAATAAATTCCAAATGATTACTATATGAGTGAACTGCCAACAAAAACACAGAAAGGGGTTGAGCAGTTTTTCTAACTATGTGAGTTTGGTCAACCATTCTATATGGCTGTGAATACTGGACAATCACTAAAGACAGTGAAAATAAAATAGAGACAACAGAAATGTGGTTTCTTAGGAGACTGCTAAGAGTATCGTGGAAGGAAAAGAAATCAAATGAGGTAGTGCTTGATGAAGCCCACGTGGGACACTCAATGTTAAAAACAATCAGGAAACGACAAATGCAGTTTTTGGGACACCTGAATAGACATAAAGGTCTTGAACATCTAGATCTCACTGGCAAAAGTGAGGGCAAGCGAGGCAGGGGTAGGCCCAGAACAATATACTTAGGGAACCTAAACACATGGGTAACAGGGAAAGATCAGGGAAACGTAGCTTTTCTGAGAGCATCCGAGCAAAGGAATGAATGGAAAATCATTATCGCCGATGTCTGTTGCAGATCTGGCACTGGATGATGACGTGAGTGATGTTCAACAGAAACAGAAAATAATTCATGACCATTATTATGTGAGTTATCCTGAAGAAAACACAAAACGGAATGTTTTTAACAATAGATCTAAGGGTGCCCTTAACTGTACACAGAAAGGAGTTCTATAGATTTGATATGTCAGTTAATAATAATAATAATAATAATAATAATAATAATAATAGTAAAATAATAATAATAATAATAATAATAAAGTAGATCATTTCTATAGCGCCCACTAACGTGTGAACACACCTCTAGGCGCTTTACATACATGCATGTAAGAACAATATTCACGCAAGCACACACACACACACATACATACACACACACACACACACACACATACACACACACACACACACTCATATACACACATCCACACATACACACACACACACACGCGCGCGGCGCGCACAATTAAACAAACACAATCTTTCTTTTAACTTCTTCTCTCTATATTATTTATGTTAGTATCTTGTAAAATTTCTAATCTTCCCATTACCTACTTGCGTTGCAAGTGCCGTAAAACTCTTGCTTACTTTTACTTTTATCTGCCGCTTATACCCTTTTGTGTGTCTCGGGAAAAAACTCTTACTGAAACTAAAACTATGTAACAAATCAGCGAGACCCTCCAAGCCTTCCCACGACGTACAAAGAAGGTGAATGTAAGGAAAGCCCCTCTGGTGACTTGAGCGTCCACGCTGAAGGTCTCGGCGACAGACACGACCTCCTTGAAGACTGAGGTCAGCCCAGACACTGTGATTGTCTCATAGTACGTCGTTGTCTTCTCTAACGAGTCGGACTGATACCACGCTCTCACCAGGAGAGGTGTATCGCCTGCAGGGAGGGAGGGAGGGAGGGAGGGAGGGAAGGAGGATACACACACGATATTAGATATATTTTTCGTGAAAATATGTGCGTGTGTATCTGTGTGTGTGGGGGGGGGGGGGTGAGTGGGTACTCGTGTGTGAGAAGGAGAAGTGTTTGTTTGTGTTTGGGGGGGGGAATAGGAGGGAAGAGGAGGGGCCCCAAAGAGAGGGAAGGCCGCGAGCGCAGAGGCAAGGCAGAGGAGAGATTGTGTGTGTGTGGTGAGATACGAAGAGAGGTGAGGTGTGGAGGAGTGGCAGTGTGATGTACTAAATGAGAACGAGCAGACTGAGGAGTATCGTGCCAGAGAGAGAATGTGAGCAGCGAGCAGCGAACGTATAGGTGGGTTGTTGAGTTAGGAACTGTACGGGTAGCATCTAAAATAGCAAGTGCCAATGATCAAGACAAGGTCGATTACTTTATATTCC
>NW_004797629.1:598979-605104 GCF_000002075.1 Aplysia californica | reverse complement strand
GTGTGTGTGTGTGTGTGTGTGTGTGTGTGTGTGTGTGTGTGTTCGTGTGCGGGCGTGTGCGTATGTGAGAGTGAACACACTTTGGTGGTCATTTACTTGCTAATATCACCTCTGATACCTGGCAACTACTCCCACCTCCTTTGAAACGCAAATGTCTCGTCTTCTATTCAAAAATTCATCATCACTGCATTTCTTAACAAGCACTTTCCACCTCTACCTATCCTGGGCCAGCCTTTAAATGCTATCCCACGTCGTTCCACTGTTCCGTACATCAAAAGAAGACATTAAACAGTCTTTAAGACGGCATTTTATGTGATACCATTACCTCCGTGGGCCAGAACTTGACGAGAGCCTGAATCCACACCACCGGATCATGTCACATTTTTATTGGATATTTGCGTCCATCCGCATGGTTATTGTATCACTTTCAGCACCGGTTGGTTTTGGCAGAGTGCGTCGAATCATTCCGCTTCTTCAGTGATGCAAATCGTGTCGATAGAGACGTGAAATATTTATAATCACAATTCAGAAGAGATAATTCGAGAGATTCAAATAAGATCGATTTACGCTGCTGTCATGGAAGCACCGCCATCTTTGTTTTCGGAATTATATGTGTTTGCCGTTATATTTTTTTTTTTAGTAGAGGTTTTACGACGCTCGCAAATGCATAAGGTCATATGAGCGCCAGAAGATTAGAGGTGTTACAAGAGAGTAACAAACATAACAAAGAAGAAGGGGAGATAAGGACGATAGATTTCCCATAGGAAAGAAGAAGTAAACCACACCAGAGCACCCACCAATCACTCACTTGCCATAATATGTGTTGAGTTGTCTGTATTTTATACTCGTAACTCACACAGCCTTTGTTGTCAATTTTTTAAAACAAAACATTTTCATTGACAATTTTTAAAAATGATTTAATGTAAAAGATTATTTCATCAAAAGATGTCAATTTCAAAGTGTGCTTATTTTACATTCATAGTTTTGGACAAAGAGAAATGAAAGATCATTATACTACAAGAGTGTCTATCTTTTCTTTTTTTTTTTTTTGACCAACCGAATAAAAGCCGTCAAAATCGCCGCGGCACCACTTTAGAATTGGCACAGACTTTTCGGACTGCTGTCTATAAAAGTATTGGAATTATTAAATATCAGGGCGCCATTGTTATTACGCTCTCATTGCAGTTCCACGCCACCGACAGTTTATGGTTGAATGTTATTCCAAACTTACAATGAATGTTACATCAAGTGAAGCTTATGTGGGCCTAACTAAACTGTTTGCTTTACATTGTTAGATCAAGGTTTATCGATGCCATTATTTACTGCTCGATCACATTGGAGTTCTTGAATAATTAATGTTTTCATTCAACAGCAATTGTTAAAAGGTTTGCTGACTTTGCAGCTGCCAGGCCCATAGGTCTGTTATATTCTAAACTAAATTCCACGAGTTTTACGGAGACTTTGTGAGCGCAATGTGTCTGAGCTGCAGTCATGTAATACTCAAAATGTTACTGAGACTACTAGTACTGAGTCATAGGAACTAATAATTATCCACCGCAGAATTTTCTTGGCTTTTGTCGCGTTCCGTCTTCAGGGAGGAAGAGACGATCATTTTCGACGTTTTAAGTCTTTAACCCTCTCCGTAGGTCGTGTTTTACTATCGTATCCATACGACGTGGGGAACTCTGTGACACCACTTTCCAGACAGGAAATTTACTCGTTAATCCGATCTGTACGCTTTGCATAGCAGTCTGTCAAAATGATTGTTTGAGAAATACTGAAAGTTTCAAAGATATCTTAGTACTAAAAGCATTCTAAAATGTGAAGAATACAACCCCGGGGATACAAAATGACTCCAGGGCGTATGGATAGGGTTAAGGATGTAGCTGCCACACAAGTCCGACAGAGGCAGAACAAAGGCCATGTTGTAGCACAATCCAAGTTTATTTGAAAGAAGTGTGTAAGTTGTTGTAGTTCTTTTTAGATTGCAGAATAAGAAAGAAAATATTGGAAAACGTGTATAGGTAACAAAGTAATTTGAGTGCCTCTTGTCTACACTAGGTCTTCACTAGTTGTCGAGTAGACAGAATGAGCGTCCTCAAAGGTTTAACTCATTGAGGACGTTTATTATTCCTGGTCATTCGGCAATATTTGATGATGTGCTTTTTTTGGGTCATAAACTCATTATTCAAACAGATTTTTCGATTCTCATTTCTTTATTTGAAGCTTCAAAGGCATTCAACCCCGCGCATATTTTGAAACACGCAAATTCACCTTTCTGATTTGTGTATAATGGTCCGAACTGTACAGCAGCATTTCCTTTAGTCAGTTGCTGATCGGACATAATGTGACCGATATGTCCTTAAAAGGTTAATGAAATTTAATAGGGCTTGAGATGCACAAATGAGGAGGTTTATTAAAACTCACCTAAACCAAAAATCTGACTGCAGCAGGTAATTACAGCAACCGAATTGTGGCTTACAATAAATGGTGTGTACTACTTTTTCCTCGATAAAAACAACAACAACAACAACGAAAGAAAGCTCCAAAAATAAGGACAGCTGTAGCTTTTATCAACATTTCACAATAAAATTCACGCAGGAATAATATAATTTAAAATTGATTTAAAAGGGGTTAAGCCAAATAGAATGGATGAAAATTGCCCCAAATCCATCCAGAAATAAACTGCGACTGGATTTTTAGGACGAACGAAGCTACTTTGAAGAAATGTTAAAACTGGGGTAATATTTTCCACAAAGTTCAAGGAATTCTAAAATGAAATCTTAAAAAGAAAACCAACATAAAACCAGGAAAAGGGTAGATCTAGTTTGGAGTCAATTAAGCAATAGTTACGAGGCACATGTTTGTGGTGCAGGGGTCGTGCTGACCTGAACTATGTCTGTGGTGTAGTTACTAGGCGCTTCTCTGTTGCGTGCAGGACACCCAAGTTCGATTCCCGAGTGGGGAAGATTTTCATCTCGGTCTTTCCGCTGGGATGTTGCAGCTATCCCTCTCAGCCCTAAAAGGCAGTGTCGGAAGCCCGCCTCTCGCATGACGTATTAGATCTAGTAAAAACGATTATATGATTTTAAGAAAAAAACTGACCTGTAAACAAGGATGACGGCAACGACAACACAGCGAGACCCTCTCTGATAAATACAGGGCTCAGAACTTCCTGGTCATCATTCGTGTTTTTGATGGTGAGATTCACGCCGTGATTGTTCGTGTTTTCCACGGACAGGAGAGCCACTCCCGAGGCACAGTTGAACGACGTCTTGTAGAGAGAGTCATTCCCGTCGTCTTCTATCACCACGTTGCTTAAGGTCTGTGCCGACGTTCGTGGGTCCGTCAGGATGAGGAAGAAGAGGAGACCTATGGAGATTAAAACACGACTATTAAAATTTGAGTTATTAATTTGGAAAGTATATTCCGAGCAATAGAAGTTCCCTTGTTATGAGTGTTGCCATTATTCCAAACCGAATTCCCAAACGAATAGTCAAAATATAGCTCGATACCTTGGAATTACAAAGTTCTATCTGACATTTTTGGTCTTTTTGAGTTGCTAAGAGTAAACCATGAGTTTAGAAACCATTTTATTTTCTATCTGCTCTAACAAAGCAGTAAGGTTATTCGGAGTCGTTATCAAGATATTCATAGTAAAACTTTTTGAGTTTCATATTGTGTCAAGATTTTTCGTATGGATTTTTAAAAACATCTTAATGAGGACTCCGAATAATCTTCAGATTTTGATAGAGCAGACAGAACATTAATTGATTTCGGATCCTCATGGTCTTAGGAACCCCCAAAATAGCCTAAATGCCACGCAGAAATTTGTAATTCTGACATCACGACCTGGGCACCAAAACAATCATTCATGATTTTGTATTCATTGATCTCTACACTGCAAGCTAAACGTGCTTTCAAAACTTCTAGTTTTCTTGTCTTTATGTTTCCTTTTGTGGATGTTGTGCGGATGACAAATCAATGAGTACCGAAGATGTTAAAGAGGAAGCATCAACTTTAGCTCCATAAATACATTGTAAACAATGGCTAACTCACCCCAACCCCTTTCATAACTATAGATCTTTAAAAATAACAGACCATACAAACAAAATATCACCAGAGACCGAAAAAAAAATAGATTAATAAAAACAAAACCTTAATAAATGCATATTTCACAGCATGTTTTTGAGAATACCATAATTTTAAGCTTCTAATAAAGGGCAGCAATGGCTTACCTGTCAAGAAACATTTATTTCTGAACTTGGTGCTCGACATAGGTATCCGGGTATTATCCATTCTGGACATTTGAGAATACCAAAAGCTCCTTGCAACATTCACAAAAATACTCTCTTTACTTTCTGTTATTAAACACTTCCTTTGCACATTCTCTTGTGGCCTAGGTAACGATGCAGCTTTAAATGTGAAAAGCGCACACCACTCCGTCAACAGTTCGTCAGAATGCAACGAAAATTTCCAGTTAAAAAACAAACCAGCTCAAACGGTCTGCATGAAAGTGGCATACATGTTGAGCTGCACGTCAACACTAGATATCCCAGAGATCTTTTTTCTTTGGCACTACACTAATACACCTAACCGAATCAGCGTAACACGCCAAAATGAGGCAACTGCCAGCGAGAAAAAGATTCGGAGGATGTCTCTAAGGACACCGTTTTAGCAGGGTTTACGTCGTCAATTATTCAGACCGCAGGCTGGCCACAACAATTCACACCAATTCGATTCTTCCCCCTTGCAAAGCGATTATTGGCGGCTCATGCTGACTGTTCGAACATCCATGAAAGATTCATCTTAGGTGTCGTCAGCGGAATGCACGAATACTTTTTTTCATCTTCAAGAATAAGAGGGTAAAGCCATTGTGTCTGTTTGGGACAAGCTTTATTGTGTGCGTGTGAAGACTGATCTCCACTGCTTAACACAAGACATAGTCTCTACAGTATTCATAAACTCGTTCTTGTCAAAACGAGTGGGCTTAGCTTTTAAACTGCAGTATGCATGAATATTTACTGTGGTGATAAAAATGCTATAGTGTCAGTTGACAATGTAATGTGACCGGAACGAAAAATAGCAGTACGTGGTACTAATAGTACATCCAACATTGACCGTAATATGGGGCTTTTTTTTTCTTTTGATTGAACATCCTTAAGATACTTTAGAATACGGTTGGTGACAGCTTATTTAACAATGCAAAAATCAACATCTGCAGTAAATTCTTGTCTTTGGCATGGTGTATTGTTTTCAGTATGATGTAAACCTTGGTTTTGCCCTCAACAGGACAGTGCTTCTGACTGAAGTGTCTTTCGGCCATTCCCAAGGGGGGGGGGGGTGTTAACATGTTCTGACCTCATGCACAATAGAATTGTAAATGGGCTGAATCTTCAATGTCATGTTCATACTGAGCTGGAACAGCATAGGGAGGACTGCTGTTTGTTTTTTTTCCTCATCATTACAACCGTTATTTTCCTCTACTTTTTTTTGTGTTTGTCACTGTCTTGTGAACTGCTATTTTCGGGATGCTTTGATAATCGAAGCTGACTTTATGCTTTTGAGGCTAGAAAGGTAAGCAGAGTAAAGTCTGATTGCCCGTTTGTACTTCTCTGTTGACATCCACCCCTTGAGGCTCATATGACCTTAAGCAGTTTGCGAGCGCCGTAAAACCTTACTAAAACTAACTTAACCTTGGTTTATGCTTTGTGAGGAAACGCAATTTTTCCCCTCCTCTATTGTTGTTGTCTTCACTTCTCTATAATTTACATACATTTTCTTTCTTGACATTAAAGCTTATCATTTCTAATGACCACATAATTAATTTCATAATAACGATGTTATTGTGTACCAGCTTGTAGCCGCGTCTCCCTGGACTAACGTTATAATCTGATGATGCTTAGTTTAGTTTAGTTTTAGTAGAGGTTTGACGGCGCTCGCAACTGCATAAGGTCATATGAGTGCCAGAGCTTAGGATGCTTTTGATCATGCCTAAACTGCTTGCAGAGGGCACAATACCCCTGAGCGGAAGGTGGTTAAAACATGATAATCCTATAGTCATATTTTGTCCCTACTGCGAGAAGGTCTAAGGCCTACCCCCACCCCACCCCACCCCCTCTCCC
>NW_004797629.1:596252-598879 GCF_000002075.1 Aplysia californica | reverse complement strand
CCCATAAAAAATCGTGTTCCACTGGATATAAAGAGTTAATTTCTTTTAATTAAAACATTTCTCGTTAAATAATCTATTGTAACACAAATGGTCAGCAGTAAGCCAAGTCCACGTTGGGTATCCACTTTTGTTTCTGTCCGTCCAGCTGAGAAACTTTATCGTTGAACACAATTTTAAAAAGTGAAACAGCGAATCTCTGTCTCAGTTCTGGAGTATTTTATAGCAACCAGCGCTCGAAACTTTCATTGTATAATTATTCTCAACTCCAAAATCATGCACATCTGGCTTCTTCGTGCTCTTGTGGGAAAACACGAGGTACAAGAGGACGGTGAAGTAAAGTAAAGTGAGTAAGTGACCATTAGGATCAATGATAGTGCATATCTATTCCTCCCCACTCGTCGATGCTTCCATTCATCTCGTCAACCCACGACCCTATTCGTCCATCGTATCCCCAGACAAAGATAACCTCCTTGTTATTTGTGAGGCATCGTGGTGAAATCAGGCGCTCATCGAAATAATAAAACAAGAGAAAATGGCATTTTTCCTACAGTTTGGTAATTTTTACAAACATTTTGTTTTTGGCTCAACATTTTTATGTCCATAGAAAAGCACTTTTTCAAGTGAATTTTACTGAAAGACGTTGATTAATGACACAAAATACATACATTTTCAGTTTTCAATGACTCTAAACGCTACAGAAGTTACCAAACTTTGGAGGCCATTTTCTCGCTTATTTTACCTCTGCAAACAGGCTACTCCCACCTGGCTCAAGTGCAAATATCTCGACTTTTATTCAAGACAGATGGGTATTTTTTTCATAGAAAGCAAGGCAAATAATATATAAAATTTTCCTATCATATCAATAACGCCACATGCCCAAAAATTGACGAGTGCCTGATTCCATCACGTTGTAACACATTTTTCGCTGTACTCGTCTTCTGGACTTTCTGATGGGCCCGTGTTGTTGGAATCTAGATCCAATTCATGACTTGCTCTTGACCTTGGTTTTCTTTTCATCTTTAGTTTAGTAGTAGTAGTAGTATGGGGTTTTACGGCGCTCGCAACTGCTAAGGTCATATGAGCGCGCTATCTTTAGTTTAGCCATACAGTGTTCGCCAACGTGTTGAATAAAACTATATCATATTACATCTGTTGAGCGGAATAAGAAGGATTTTAATCGGAATTTTGAGTGTTTGTGGATTTCTTTCATCTATAGTCTGACCTTTCGGTGTTTTTAAACGTGTTAAAGCGATATCGCATCACACCTGTTGAGAGGAATAAGAAGATTCTTACTCGGAATTTTGAGTGTTTGGTATTAAAATGAGGTCACTTTACCTTCTTCGTTTAAAAACAAATCATTTTAGGTATCTCATTTGAGCACAACAAGCAATACTGCCGCAATTACAATTAAATCAAGAGGTGATTGAAGTGCGCTCTATATTTTGTCGTGCGTGGTAATAAACCTTCATTTAAAGCGTTCATCGGTTGATCCACTGTAGGACAACTTTGCTCACACCGAGTTGATGGACTTCGTATGTAATACATAGCTACTTCTACAGGCGTAGCTTTACAATTACTGTACACAGCATATATGAGACAGCGTGGTGGAATCAGGCTCTCGTCAAAATAATCAAAGTGAAGTAAATTGCATTTTTCCGCAGGTTTGTGAATGTTGATCAAATTTTTGTTTTTTTGGCACAACACCTTTCCTGCCCCTTAAAGAACTCATTTCTGTGTGGATTTTTCTGAAAAGCGTTGATTAAAGGTATAAAAAATGTAAACTTTCAGTTACCACAGACTCTTAAGCTAAGGAAACAAGTAATCTTTGGCGGCCATTTTCTCACTAATTTTACCTCTGAACACAGGTGACCCCCACCTCCTTCTTTTGCAAATATCTCGACTTGTATTCAAGACAAATGGAAATTTTTTGCATCCGAATAAAGACAAGTGAACAAGCTTTAACATGATATCAATAACTCTACATGTCCAAAAATTGACGAGAGCCTGATTCCACCACGCTGCCTCACATATTATCTATATTTTAACATGGTCTGCTGTATGAAATGTGTCCCTATGTTCGAAAACACGAACATAATAATTATTGTCTTCAGGTTGTTTGGCATTTGAATAAGCCAAACATACTTACCTTTGATCAATAGATTGCAAAATATTTTACTTTGCCTTCGGCACAAGTGGGTTATTCAAAATCTGGAAGCGAACTGCTTCACCTTTGCCTGTAAGAACCAACCCTGTATTAGTGACGACAACATACCAAACTTTGTTAGAAGAAAATAATCTATTTCAATGAAAGACCTGCAGTGAATGGCATTGCAGAAGACAATGAAGCATTGCAAAGCTTACTTGAAGAGTGGCATGAAAAATTAAAATGTTTGTTTGAGACACGTAAAGAATTGCACATTTCAAAAGGACGAGTACTACACCGTTGTATAAGAGCCCGTGTGTAAAAAATGATCTTTTTGAAACCGGTTGGTTCTTTTTTTTTTACTGTCTTTGTTCTCGGTTGTTTTTGTTAGTATCGAACTAGAAACAGAATAGGTGATATTGAAGGCGGGGGTAAAGGAAGAGATCAATAGGTGTGTGTGTGTGTGTGTGTGTGTGTGTGTGTG
>NW_004797629.1:591643-596150 GCF_000002075.1 Aplysia californica | reverse complement strand
AGGGGGAGAGGAGAGAGGGATAAAGAGAGAGAGAGAGAGAGAGAGACAGAGAGAAACAGAGAGAGAGAGAGAGAGTGTGTGTATGTGTGTGTGTGCGTGTGTGTGTGTGTGTGCGTGTGTGTACGAGCACACGCGCCTGTGTGTGTATGTGTCTGTGCGTGCGTGTGTGCATGTGTGCGTGTGTGTTTGAGTGTTTGTCTGTGGTGTGTGTGTGTGCTTGTGTGTTTGCATGTGTGTGTATGAGTCTGAGCGCATGTATATATGTGTATGTGCGTGTGCATGTGTGTGTGTGTGTGTGTGTGTGTGTGTGTGTGTGTGTGTGTGTGTGTTTGAGGGGCGGGGGTCACCCAAAGTATCTATATCAGCTGTTTTGAAACAGTAATTGTTATAACTGACACCGACCCGTCTTCAACAAAACGCTTTCAAACTTATCCTTTTGTACCAATTGACTGACGGCCGAGCGAGCGGATCTGAAAGAGACATTAGGTACTTTGAGAATATTAATGAGAGTCTCGGATGGTAAAACAGACATCGATTCCTAAAACGTTGGCACGTGAGAGGTAACTGATAGTTCCCCAAACTCTCGCCAGTTTTATATCGCAGTCCTTCATTATCGTATTCCGATGCAAGGATAACAATGTATTTCTTTGAGAAGGCTCTGTAAGTGACAAAGAGAGAGAATGTTAATGTAAACTGGGTCACCAGGAAGATAAAAGATCTTTAGACGGCTGAATACAACAAATGCAGTTTTTGGGACACCTGAATAGACATAAGGGTCTTGAACATCTAGCTCGCATTGGCAAAATTGAGGGCAATCGAGGCAGGGTAGGCCCAGAACAACATACTTAGGGAACCTAAACAAATGGGTAACAGGGAAAGATCAGGGAAACGTAGCTTTTTAGAGAGAATCCGATCAAAGGAATGAATGGAAAACCATGATCGCCGATGTCCGTCGCAGATCTGGCACTGGATGATGATGAGACAGCTGTATGCAAGTCAGCAACAGAGAAGACACGATTCGTTGAAATATTCAGCCTTTATCAAATACATATATTTCGAAAACAGTTCTTTAAGCGTTATATCAACACTAATAGAGTAGAGGCCAAGATTTACGTGCGCTAACCTGCTTTATCCCAACCCAGAATTGTGAATTTTACGAGAATGGTGAATGTTTTTGTCAGGTGTTTTAGAAATTAATTGATCGTGTTTGAACGTCCTGACCTGACCATCAATGATTTATTTATAGAGGCACCATCCATCCATGTCCAGGTGCTGTTTTAGCCTCTTTTTCCTGTATTCGGATTAATAATATCTTTTTGCCGATTTATTGGTTCGTGTTTGAACGTGTCAAGTAAAATAAATACAGAAAACACTCCTTGCAATGCAAAAGAGGTTTTCTAGCTTTCAGCTAGTGTGTGCTTAGTGGGTGCTCGGGTAGGGTTTGCTCCTTCTTTCCTTTCAAACATACATCGTCCATTTCTTTCCTCCTTCTTTTTTAATGCTACTCTCTTCAAGCATCTCTAGTCTTCAGCTTTTCGATTACCCAAAATGTTTTTCAAATTTCCATAAAACTTTTACAAAAAGGAAAATCTTAACGTTCATCTCCTATATATTTGGAAATCAGCAAGAATGCTTGTCCTTCAGAACTAGTAATAATTCAATTCCACATTTCCGACTAGTCACGCGCTAAGGACGGCTACAATTTCCTTAACTAGCACGCTCTCCACACTCACACGAGGTCTGTAAAATGTACAACTCAAAAGAAATGTCAAGCAACGCTAAACCATACAGAACCATTATTATTATTATTAGTAGTAGTAGTAGTAGTAGTAGTAGTAGTAGTAGTAGTAGTAGTAGTAGTAGTCGTAGTAGTAGTAGTAGTAGTATTAGTAGTAGTACTAGTAATAAAAGTACCCGTTCTTCGAACGGAATCATAATGAAGAAGTGTTAGGAAAGTTAAGAAGAGGAAAAAGACTGAAAACAGGAAAGAAACAAAACACAAATATTTCACCTTGAATGTATCCACGTAGCACCCCCTCTTGACTACCTCTAGGGGGTAAGACTTCTTATCCCTCTTCGAAGGCGTGGCATTTTCTCCTAAAATTCCAGCTCAATCATTTTTTTTTTTAAAAGAGCCTTGGCCCGTAGATAGATCTAAGTGCAGAAATTCACATTTTTAACAGTCGACAGATGGCCTTGATTTCTAAATCTATTCGCAGTAGGAAAAATCCACTTTCAAGAATACTTTCATGATTCTTGATCTCGATCTAGATTCACCTACAGCCTAATTCTAGACTCTAGATCTATTCACAGCAGGAAAAAAATCAACGTTCAATACTTTCATCATTCTTGATTTCGATCTAAGTTTCACATAGATCTAACCTAGATCTTGGTCATAGAATCTATAATGCTCAGAATGAAAAATCCACTTTCAATATTCAATAGGTTATCGAAATATCACAGATCTAGATTCTACTTTTATTTCGTGATTCTTCTTGATCTCGATACATTAAATAGGCCTACGGAAGGCTAGACTACTCTTTGCGCTTTCGATGACACCCTCCCTGTCACTCTCACCACCCTCCCTCTGTTAGTGCTTTCTGGCCTCCCCCCCCCCTCTCTCTCTCTCTCTCTCTCTCTCTCTCTCTCTCTCTCTCTCTCTCTCTCTCCCTCTCTCTCCCAAGGTAGGGTAACAAAGGAAAAAGTCCCCACTTTGTAACATGTATTACTACTTGATTCTTCTCCTTCTTTTTCTTCTTGTTCTCCCCCTCCTCCTCCTCTAATTCCTCCTGCTCCTCCTCCTGCTCTTCTTCTTCTTCTTCTTCTTCTTCTTCTTCTTCTTCTTCTTCTTCTTCTTCTTCTTCTTCTTCTTCTTCTTCTTCTTCTTCTTCTTCTTCTTCTTCTTCTTCTTCTTCTTCTTCTTCTTCTTCTTCTTCTTCTTCTTCTTCTTCTTCTTCTTCTTCTTCTTCTTCTTCTTCTTCTTCTTCTTCTTCTTCTTCTTCATAGTTTTTCATTCTATGGTTTTTGAGAATATACTGTTCGCAAAATTTGGCCTTAGCTCCATTAGTAGTAAGATTAGTATTATTATTATTATTGTTATAACTGTTATTATCATTATTATTATTATTATTTTTTAAATTATTATTATTATTATTATTATTATTATTATTATTATCATTATTATTATTATTATTATTATTATTATTATTATTATTATTATTATTATTATTATTATTATTATCATTATTATCATTATTCTTATTATCATTGTCATTTATATCTGTTTTGGATTCTTCTGAGTTAAGTTTTAGTAAAACTTTTGCGGCACTTTTATCACAATAAGGTCATGCAAGTGCCGAGGTTTAGAGGGTTTTACAAGAGAGTAACAAACACAAAAAAGGAGGAAGAGAGATAAGGACGAGAGGCGTTTGATAGGACAGAAGAAGCAAACCACACCAGAGCACCCGACAACCACCCACACGTGAAATAAATCTTCAATGTATCCTTGAGAAAAGTCCTTGAGAGAAGTGTTCTGCCAATTGCCGTGAATTTGTAATGAAATTGGTGGTGAGTTGATCGTTCTGGAGGGGCCTATTCAGTCTTCGTGTCAATGTTTCTATCGCCTCGTATTACTTCCAAACAAAATGTGAGGCATCGTGGTGAAATCAGGCGGTCGTCAAAATAACAAAATCGAAGAAAAAGGCACTCTTCATACATTTTGGTAATTTTTCCAAAAATTTTCTTTTTTGGCTCAACATTTTTATGTTCACATAAAAGCACATTCAAAAGTGAATTTTACAGAAAGACGTAGATTAATGACACAAAATACATAAATTTTCAGTTTTCAAGGACTCTGAAGCTATAGAAGTTACCAAACTTAATTTACCTCTGAAAACAGGCTACTCCCTCCAGCTTCAATCGCAAATATCTCGACTCCTATTCAAGATAGATGAGTATTTTTTTCGTAGAAAGCTAGGCAAATGTGAAGTGTGCTGACAAAATGAATTACTTCTCGGATTCAAGCCTTATGGAAATAGATACATCGTGCTTATAAGAGAAGTTTTATAATACATAAATATGAAATAATAAGAGGCATGTCATACAGAAACAAATAGTGCATCAATAGAAGATCTACTAATTTGACCTCCGTGTTGATTTTTAGCCAATATTTCCATTTGTGGATTGCGAGAAGTAACTCATGTTGTCAGCACGCCACACAAATACGCTTTCCGATTATACCAATAACGCCACATGCCCAAAAATTGATGAGTGCCTGATTCCGTCACACTGTGGCACAAATGTGTTCATTCGCCTGTGTAATATAATGGCCTAAGATTTTCATCGTCGCAGTCAGTAGACACGTGCTTGCTTCCAGTGTATAGAAAATCTATAATATTCTTTTTCCCGATTACCTCCGATGTTTTAGTAAGTGTTTTACAGAACTTACAACACAATAAGGTCATATAAGTGTGGAAGATTACAGGTGTTACAAGAGAGTAACAAATAT
>NW_004797629.1:584143-586643 GCF_000002075.1 Aplysia californica | reverse complement strand
AAATGAGTTCTTTAATGGGCATGAAAGGTGTTGAGGCAAAAAACAAAAATTTGATAAAAATTAAAAAACCTTAGGAAAAATGCAAGTTTCTTCACTTTGATTATTTTGACGAGAGCCTGATTCCACCACGCTGCCTCACATATTATGTTTCCCCTCATCTTACCATCTGGATGGGTGGGAAAAAAATTGGTGGCTTTTAAGCACAAGGGGGCTATCCCGAAAAATACTGTTTTGAGAAAATCGAAGGTAACGTTTTTGCCACTTGTTCAGTTTCTTTAAAAGACAAGTTGAGGTTTTTTTTCTATAACCAAACAAATATACACACCAATGAAACCAAACTTCTCCAATAGGTAGGGCAATGCCCACTTTTGATGAAGGTCAAGTTTTCTGGAAACCCCCGAAATCTGGGTTAGTCCGTTTGTCCTTAAAAGTGAACAAGATAAGAGTCCCTGGGTCCCAGAGTGTCTGTTTATTTTGTAGTCAAGTTCGGAGCTCTGGTGACCCCCCATGTTGTTCGTTTGTTTGCTCGTTTGTTTGTACGTATGTGCATTTGTTTGTTTGTTGTGTCTGTGTGTTTGTTTAGGTGTTTGTTCGTTTGTTTGTATGTTGTTGTTTGTTTTTTTGGAATGTCACAAAAAGACAAACAACAGAGCATGTGTAACACATTTGTGAGGCAGCGTGGTGGAATCAGGCTCTCGTCAAAATAATCAAAGTGAAGAAACTTGCATTTTTCCACAGGTTTGTGAATTTTTGGTCAAATTTTTGTTTTTTGACTCAACACCTTTCATGCCCATTAAAGAACTCATTTCTGTATGGCTTTATCTGAAAAACTTTGATTAAAGGCACAAAACATTTTAATTTTCAGCTACCACAGACTCTTAAGCTAAGGAAATAACTAATCTTTGGAGTCCATTTTCTCACTAATCTTACCTCTGAAAACAGGTGACCCCCAACCCCTTCATTCTCAAATATCTCGACTAGTATTCAAGATAAATGGATATGCCCCCCCCCCAAAAAAAAAAAGAATAAAAATAAAATAAAGACAAATAAACAAGCTTTAAGATGATACCAATAACACTACATGTTCAAAAATTGACGAGAGCCCGTTTCCACCACGCTGCCTCACATTTAGTGACCACAAAGATTCTTTCTGTGCCCTAGACATTTTTTAAAGAAATCCAGCTGACAAAAACGAATTTTGCACATTACCTCTTTTGATTACATTTTACTTCCTTGGAATTTTTTATTTTATTTTATTTTATTTTGGGGGGGGTAAGTGTTTTACGGCGCTCGAAACTGCATAACGTCATATGAGCTCGCGGGACACATTAAACATTTTCAGTTGGTAGGAAATTTAGAATTTTGCCCGAGTGGCGGTCTCTCTTATCGATTTTAGACCACCAAAGGATCTTTAACGTGCACAACGTGCGCAACTTGCACACGGGCCCTCCGAGATTTTCCGCCCTTGTCCGAGAAGGCTAGGTGTAGATCTTTTCTTCCAGAAGATCAGAAAAGACATCAGTAAGAAGGAGCCAAGGAGTAGCAGTAGAAAGGCTGCAGAAAGAGCCAGGAGCCCAGAGGAGGGGGCAAAGGGGATGAGGGGGCGGGGACAACAAAGAGGAGACGAAGGCAGACGATAAAACATTGTTGGAGAGCAGAAATGGACGTAAAAGGAAACAATTTTAGAGAATGAATTTTTTTTGGTCGCTACCCGCATTCGAACCCGGGACCTTTAAATGAGAGGCCAACACCTTATTTAACCCTTTGGCCACAAGAGCGTCCCTTATTTTCTTTAAGCTCGCATGGTTTTGAAAGATGACAGGGTGCTACTCTATCTGTGTCTCTTTCTATCTATCTATCTATGGGCCTACTGCAAAGCTGTACAAACTTTTACGTCCGTTCTCTCATTTTTTGTTCCAACAAATATAATGTCAGATGTCAACCACGGTTATTTCGGACAGTACAAAGTACAAGAGAAAGCCTCTAATTTTACATAATAGTAATAGCGACATAATGTACCTGTTCACAAGAAGTCATGATGATACATTAGATTGATCTTAATGAAGAAATTAAGAAAATCTGAAATCTTGATGTTGGTATTGGTATAATTTGTACCCTTTACGACGTCTTTAAAAATGATGTGACGTCAATGGCCTAGTGGTTAGGCTACCGGAATCGTACTCTTGAGGTTGCGGGTTCGGAGGTTCGAGCCGCGGGCCTGACGTTGTGTCCTTGGGAAAGGCACTTTACACGAATTTTCCCCACTTCACCCAGGTGGGAATGGGTACCTGACGGTAGATCGGGAAAGATGGTGTCAGTATGTTAGTGTTTTAGCGCCTACAAATGGCTGCTTGCACTGTATGCTTCCCGGGAAGTTGAGGTTAATTCAGAATGCTCTCAGGTCTGCTGGGGTAATAGTATAGATTTTGAAGCGCATACATCTTGCTGTTAAGTGAGGATTTGCGCTTTACCAATACTATCTATCTATCTATTATTATTA
>NW_004797629.1:582210-583466 GCF_000002075.1 Aplysia californica | reverse complement strand
CCCCCCCCCCCCCCCCGCGGCATTTTGGAGAGACCAACGGAGCATCAATGGAAGTGTCCGGAGAGCAAGGATGTTGCTTCCTGAAAAAAATTAAAAAACGATGCAAGCAAGCGAGACGTTCACACGCCACCAAAGATTCTTAATTAGTAAGGAACCTTTCTGCCGTGCAGACCCGGCATTGAGAAGAATAGGACTGACGTGGTGCTAGCGTGTCGTACGAGGCGACTAAATGGCGAACCAGGTAGTGACTCCTGAAACAGAGTCATCCTGCCTCCAGGTCGGGGGTTGAGTCACCAGGCTAACAACCTCTCTCGTAAAAAGAGCCTGTTACGGAAACACATGCAAGCAAAAACCATTATCTCTACTTGGCTGATCGTGGATTTTCTCCGAATGGTGAGTTTATGACGAAAGGCACTGAAAGCCGAAAGGGCACGAGGCAGGGGTAGGCCACGGGAAACATGGAGGAGATGCGGGGAAAGAGACATGAAAGAGATGAAGCTCACTTGGAAGGATGGCCCAGGACAGAGATAAATGGAAGGAGCTTGTATGTGACCTATACCCTGCCAGGGGTGAAAGGCATGATAATGAAAGAATCGTTGCACACGCTGCGTACTTCCAAGAATGGAATTGAAGCTGGTTTTAAATTTATGATTCTCAAAATGAGTTATTGGTTTCATTGACCATAGCAAAAGCCACGAGTCCTCTTTATCTGTATTTTATTTCTTTTATCTTCTATTTCGGCAAGGGAATATCGTCTTCTGTAGATGCATTGGTCATTGTCAGACATTGACGAACGAACTATAATTATTATTAACTTATTATTATTATTGTTATTATTATCATCATTGCTTAAAGATCGTGATGCGTAGTACGAGGTTAAGAGTGTAGGTTTAGATTGTTTCCTGATAATGTTACTTACCTTGTATTTTCGGGTTGGGGGGTGGGGGGCACATTAGTTCTGCACTGTACTTGAGAGAGTTAGTATTGTTCCCACCGCCCCACGTTGCGTCGGTAGCCTAGTGGTTAGACTACCGGACACGTAATCCTGAGGTTGCGGGTTGTGGGTTTCGAGCCTCAGTTCGGTCCGACGTTTTGTCCTTGGGAAAGACACTTTACACGAACTTCCCACTTGGCTCGGTCCTCTCGGAGAAGGACGTTAAACTCGGAGGTCCCGCCTCTTAAGTAACCTAATAGTGTTGATAGAGGCGTTAACCCCATACCATATCACCATTTTCAACACTGCACCCCACACTTAC
>NW_004797629.1:579358-580915 GCF_000002075.1 Aplysia californica | reverse complement strand
GTGTGTGTGTGTGTGTGTGTGTGTGTACATGAGTGTGTGTGTATGTGTGCATGTGTTTAATGAAGCACCAACCCAATGTGCTCGGCGTGTCTGGAATTTTAAGACTTCTAATCTAATCTAATCTAATCTAATCTAATCTCTGATCTAATCTAATCTGATCTGATCTAATCTGATTTGATCTGATCTGATCAGCAGACCAGCGAGTGCTCCTTGATGCCGCGCAGAACGTACACTCTGGCCATCGTGTTGATCACCATCCTGCTACCGTGTCTTGCCGTCCTCCTTCTCTACTCCAGAATCTTCTGCTGGGCCATCAGGCAGGGTCGGCGGATGAGGAAAGCCAGAGAAATGCGAGACCTGCGCAGACAACAAGGTTCGGGGAAACAAGTCAGGCTCTTGTAACTTAACAAACGTATTTGTGTGTATGTGTGTTTGTTTGTTGGCTTGTTTGATTTTAGTGTAAGTATAGTAATTGTTTAACGGCACTTGCAACTCAAGAATGTCTATAAGTATTGAAGATTAAAGGTGTTACTAGAAGAAAAAGGAATGAGAGAGCAGAGAGAGAGAGCGAGAGAGCGAGAGAGCGAGAGAGAGAGAGAGAGAGAGAGAGAGAGAGAGAGAGAGATTAGAGAGAAACGGGGAAGGGGGAGGGGTGTGAGAAAAGGCAGAAAAATATAGCAGTTCGTTCAAAATCAATGTCAACCGACTCTAAACTCCTTCGTAAAGATCTGCCAACACTAAAAGCAAAAACCCACAAAAAATGTGTCACGATGCGGTGGATCAGGCGCTCGTCAAGTTTTGGGCATGTAGAGTTATTGGTATGATCTGAAAGCTTGTTTATTTGTCTTGCTTTGTTTTTAAAAAATTGTCCATTTATCTTGAATAGAAGTCCAGATATTTGCGAGTGAAGGAGGTGGGGGCTACCTGGTGAGAAAATTGCCGCCAAAGATTAGTTATAGCCTTAGCTTGAGAGTCTGTGGGAACCAAAAATTTTCATTTTTCATGACTTAAATCAATGAAAATCCACACTGGAATGTGTTCTTCTTTAATTGCCGTGAAAGGTGTTGAGCTAAAAATTAAAGAATTCGATACAATTTCTCAAACCTGCGGAAATAATAATTATGCCCGTTTCCTCACTTTGATTATTTTGACGAGTACCTGATTTCGCCACGCCGTCTCTTAAATTTAAAATGTTCAATTCAGCGGAGAGTGACCTCAAAAACCAGCTGTACGATGAGGCGGGCGTGGCAGACTGGCGTAAGGTGTCTCACATCAGCGAAGAGAATGCTCCGACTGTCGGGGTGACCAACTCGCTGGACAGAATCGGCTCCTCTGTGGACGAGGAGAGGCGGACGCCCAGATTCAGCAACTTCACCACTGAGCATCTAAGCACGGTCGTTGGTGGGTGTTTGTAGGTGGTGTTGTTGGTGGGGGTGTAGCGGTTCTGTGTTGTTGTCATGTTGTGTTAGGGTATTTGTTTGTTTGTTTTGTGTGTGTGGGGAGGGGGGTATGTGGGTGGTGTACGCTTGTGGAAGCCGGCAAAGAGTGAGTACATGG
>NW_004797629.1:574773-575776 GCF_000002075.1 Aplysia californica | reverse complement strand
CTTACTACTACTACTACTACTACTACTACTACTACTACTACTACTACTACTACTACTACTACTACTACTACTACTACTACTACTACTACTGCTGTGTATTTGGAGGACTGATAATTATGTCGAAAAGTGCTCTGTTTGTGGATTATTTTTTAAAGAATATCATTCTCGTAAGAGTTTTACTTTTACGGCATTTGCAACAAAATAAGGTCATATAAACGCAAAAGAGTGGCGTTTGAAGGTCAGACGCGAAGCCATAAAAAGATCTACCAGTAAGCTAACCGTAATAAATGTTCAGGGCTGATGAGCACACAGCTTTAGGAAAGGGGTAGGCGATGCTTCTATCTGCACTGAGTTGAGGAGTGTGTACAGCGATCAAGATCTATAACGTCTCTTCCTCCTTGGATGGTACAGATCATCATCGATAGTTCATGGTGGTCGAACTTAACCCTATCCGTACGCCCTGGGGTCATTTTGTACCCAGGGGTTGTATTCTTCACATTTTAGAATACTTCTAGTTCGAAGATCTCTCTGAAACCTTCAGTAATTCTTTAAAAAATCATATTGACAGACTGCTATGAAAAGCGAACGAATCGGATTAACGAGTTAATTTCCTCTTCGGAAAGTGGTGGCACAGAGTTCCCCACGTCGTATGGATACGAAAGTAAATCACGATGTACGGATAGGGTTAGGTTTGCATAATCAAAAAGAATTCTCTTGAAAACTGAATCCACAACATCCAAGAACTGAATGTGCTTCGAGAGAAAGGTTTGAAAAAGGAAGCCTCCTGCTGAAAGTTCTAAATTGTGTCAATGAAGGTGTACAAAAAAAATACGTTCTATCAAGTAATCATTCCAGCACAGCAGTGGATGCATCGGTGGCCAAAGCAAACCTCTTTTTTCCATTTGCAATTGCATTGTTTTATTTATTTGACTGTTACAACCTTACAACCTGCTCGAAGTGGCTCTGTGTGTGCATGTGTGTGTGTGTGTGTGTGTGTGTGTGT
>NW_004797629.1:571197-573960 GCF_000002075.1 Aplysia californica | reverse complement strand
AGAGAGAGATAGAGAGAGAAAGAGAGAGAGAGAGAAAGAGAGAGAGAGAGAGAGAGAGAGAGAGAGAGAGAGAGAGAAAGAGAGAAAGACGGACATATTACCTTCAGAAAGGGTCTCTATTGAGACAACCAATAGACTGAAAGGTTTAAAAACTATAAAAGACCTGTATAATTGATTGTGCTCCCTATCATGTGTATTAAAACTATTACCCCCTACTTAATACTTTCAATAACTTACATTTTCCTTCATCTGTTTGTTTTTCTGTGTTCAAGACCCTCTTTATCCCGACCCCCCCCCCTCTTTTTCTATCTCTCCTTCTCCCTACCCCTTCTCTATCCCTCTTTCTCCCCTACCCTTTCCCCCCTTCCTCCCCCTCTCTGTCTCTCTGTCTCTCTGTCTCTCTGTCTCTCTGTCTCTCTCTCTCTCTCTGTCTCTCTCTCTCTCTCTCTCTCTCTCTCTCTCTCTCTCTCTTTCTCTTTCTCTCCCTTTATCCCTCTTTGTTCTTTATTCATACACTATTCACGTCAAGTCATATGATTGATTGCAGACCTATACAGTTATCGTGTGATACCACAAGACATCAACATGGCTTCTTTTATTGGACGACCCTGCTGTCAAGTCTTGAGTCTGCGCGTGGAAAACTTCATCCCTCTTTACACTTTACTTTTACTCTTTCCATTTTATTGTTGTCCTGGTTTTTGTTGTTGCTGTTGTTTTTGCTATGGGTTTTTTCTTTTGTTTTGTTTCGTTTGGTTTTTGCATCTCCTGATGATGTTGATGTTGCGGCAGAGGTAGTCACAACCGTAGTTGTTGTTGCTGAAGTTGACAGTGGTTTCATCCCCACAGATGGTTTCATCACAGCTCACAAATACTGTCTTTGTGAGGCACTTACGGCACTTGCAATACACATGATGTCACGCATCACATCCAACACCAAAGAATCAAATGGTTCGGACATCTCAAGCGATTACCAACACACCATCCAGCACGACGTCCCTATAAATTTTTTAAAAATCCAATGGCAACAAGGCTAGGGGGGAGGGGGGGGCGAACGAGAAAGACCTGGATAGATGGAGTCAGGCAAACACTAACTAACAACTCATGGCATCGGCCTGACCAAAGCTCTGTAGCTTGGTGGCAGATAGACGTCTCTTTCTTCTCGTGACACCCAAAATGGTACAAGTGAAGGATAAAACCAAACAACAAGCAACACAACTAGGTCAGTTTGTTTAGTTTTAGTAAGAGTTTTACAGCACTTGCAACACAATAAGGTCATATAAGTGCCGAAGATTAGAGGTGTTACAAGAGAGTAACAAACACAAAAAAGAAGGAGGTGAGACAAGGACGACAGATGTTTGATAGGAAAGAAGGAGCAAACCACGCCAGAGCACACGCCAACCACCCACAACTAGGTCAGATAAATGTTGAAAATTGGAGGGGTTAATAGACAGACAGTAACATAATAAAGAAAACAGGGAGGAGATACTATAAGGACAATGGATGTTCTATTTCTAAAGTAATGCCATATTGGCGTCCTTCTGTTTTTGTTTTCCAGTTTTTTAATGTGGGTTTTAAAAAAAATAGAAGTATAGATAAGTTGCAGAAAGGCAACAACGAAATACGCACACATGCATATACAAACAAACACGCATTCATACACACACGCATTCATACACACACGCATTCATACACACACGCATTCATACACACACGCATTCATACACACACGCATTCATACACACACGCATTCATACACACACGCATTCATACACACACGCACACACAGGTGTGCACACACATGATAATAATATAATCACGCTCACATACATATGCAAACACTCAAGCACATAACATATAAACCCACGCGCACACAATTATTACATACACATGCATACATGTATAATTACTTTAAAAATACATGCACATAAATAAATCTTAGGCACTGCTTGATAACAATTGTCTGGTCTTTAATATGTCTGTTTGTTCATTAATAATGTCTCTACAATAACATAAAATTAATACGATAAAATAGACTCTGCCCAAAACGTTCACAACATCTTGTAAACTCTGAAAGCCAGCTCAACGTGTCTTCAGATAACTTATATTCTACTGAAACCTGTTCATTTGAAATTCAATTCATCTAGCTTGCAAGCACAGCTTACACACAACAGACAGAGAAAATCACCCAGAGCAGAGACTGGAAGAGAGCCCTTTCTGAAGGCTTTTGCAACAATGAATGGTATAACCAGGGTGAAAGTGGTGGGCGGATGAATAGATAAATGAATGAATGAATGAATGAATGAATGAATGAATGAATGAATGAATGAAAGAATGAATGGATGAATGAACGAATGGTCCTGTCTTTATTCATCCGTGTGCCATTCTCCTCTAAACCCATTGTCAACATCTCACATCACCAAAGACGTGTCCCTTCTCAACATCACCATCAAGAGCCAGATCTGCGACAGACATCGGTGATCATGATGGTCCTCCATTCATTCCTTTGCTTGGATGCTTGGATAATTCCTTCACATCATCATGCTGACTTCATTAGGTCACTTATTTAATTTAAAATGAAGATGTATACAAGAGCAAGCGAACACACACAAAGACACGTACTATGAACTGGCGGAAAGAACTTATTAGAATAAGAAAAAAAGTATCCCTTATTTCGGATGACTCGAAATAACTGTACTATTTCGCTGGGGAAATATTATCCTCTGTGCATGTATTGGTCGTAGACGGACGAGCTGTTATTATTTA
>NW_004797629.1:567424-570743 GCF_000002075.1 Aplysia californica | reverse complement strand
GCCGTCTTCTCTTTTCTTCTAAGTGATCAATATTACGAACTTATGCTTTTGCTCTCTCTCCCTTTTCATCAAGAGATGAATTCTCACACACACACACACACACACACACACACACACACACACACACACACACACACACACACACACAAAAGGATTAGGATAATAGATGATGGATAGGAAAGGAGGAGCAAACCACACCAGGATGATCGCCAATACCCATGGCAATTAAAATGTTCTACGCTTAGGAATCACTTTTTAAAGGAAACAAAGAAAAAACCTGTTTTATTCACTTTAAAAATTATAATTACATTATGCATCTTTTCTTGTTGCTTTGGGAAGTTGTTTTGGTTTGTTTTGTTTTTGTTGTTGTTGTTTTGTTTTTGGGTTTTTTGGGGGGGTTGGGGGGTGGGGGAGTCTCATCATCATTGCCTTTCTCACCCTGCACCAGAGTATAGGCCACGGACAAATACCTTCCACCTTTCTCTATCCTTTGGGGGGGGGGGGTTGAAACATTTAAAATGTTAAATTAAACCAAATATTCCTCACGCTAAGAACTTGAATAAAGCTCCGTGCCGCTTCCAACTCATCTCCTACCTGTAAGTTTGAGTCTGCCTTGGACGTCGACGGGTCGGCGTGCCTGACGTAACCCTGAGGAGAAAACTAACAGTTACATTGGTCGCTTTTTAGTTTTTGTTTTAGTAGAAGTTTTACGGCACTCGCAACTTCATAAGGTCATATGACCACCAGAGGATTAGAGGTGTTACAAGACAGTAACAAACATAAAAAAGAAGAAGGGGAGATAAGGGCGATAGATGAATGATAGGAAAGGAGAAGCAAACCACACCAGGTCATCCGCCCACTACCCACATTGGTCGCTTTTAAGCATGCGTGGGCTAGCTCTATCCCGAAAAATGCTGTTTTCAGAAACTCGAAGATAAAGTTATTGGACCCCTGTTCAATTGAGAGTTGTCTCTATGACCAAACAAATTGTAGCTTTTAAGCACAAGGGGGCTATCCCGAAAAATGCTGTTTTGAGACAATCAAAGGTAAAGTTTTTGGACGCTTGTTCAGTTTCTTTAAAAGACAAGGAGAGTTTTCTCTATAACCAAACAAATATACACACCAGTGAAACCACACTACTCCTATAGGTAGAGCAATGCCCACTTTTGGTGTAGGTCAAGATTTCTGGAAACCCCCCCAAATCTGGGTTTGCCCGCTTGTCCTTTAAAATTACCAATTTAAATATACTTTAAAATTTGTATAATGCTTAATGCCACCTGTAACATTGTAGAATTATTTAAAAGGCGAGACCGTGCTTAAGTGCTACCTCAGAATTACAACGTGTTCTTTTTGACAATTTGGGCCGTTTTGAGTTACTAGGAACATGAGGTCAGAAAGTATGATGTATCTGCTCTATCGGAATCCTAAGATAATTTTGAGTCATTATCAAGATATTCAAAGAAGTGTATTCGAAAAACCTTGACGTATTGAAAAACTGAAAAATGTAGATCTATCTCAAAACCGGGTATTGGGCAAATAATATGTCTTTTTAATTCTGAGCCGAATGAAGAGCATGTGTGAGGCGTTGTTCGCGTGAGTAAAGAAGAGCACATTGACACCCTCACAGTTCACCGCAACAATCAGTATGGATACCTTGCGGGCTTTGGTGCTGGGGGGAACTGAGCACTTATGGACCTGCCCGGTGTGCAATGACGTTGTTGCCCAGGACAGGTAATACAGGTAATACCCTTACAGTCATACAGTGCAGGGAAGAAGCAAGAAAGATAGTCATAAACGACAGAGAAAAAGAAAAAAAATAGTACCTTCCAATGGCGTCCTCTAACTTCTCACCACTATAAGGATAGTACGCTAATAAAACCAGTTCGTCTTTATAACTAGGGCCTTATTTAAGCCTACAACAATACACTTGAAGATCGTAAAGAAAACAAAAACTAGTGACGTTTCATGTCCTTATAATCTGAAAATATAGATTCAGAGACTTCCTGTTTCTTTAAAGTGTAGAATCTTAGAAGTTTTTGTGCTCAATTGCTGAAATAATGTTAAGTAGCTATTTTGGACGGGTTTTACCTTTTTTCAATTCATCTATAGGTGACACAGAGGGGTGTTGTTGTTTTTTTAAAGGAATTTGATTCTGGACATCACTAGTAGTTTGTTCCCTGAAGTCATTAGTTTAGTTTTAAGTTTGTGTAAGCGTTTTACGGCTCTTGCAACACAAATAAGTCATAACAGTAGAATAAAAGAATAGAGGTGTTAGAGACGTTACTAGAGAGGAACATACAAAGAAAAGAAGGGCAACGAGAGATAAGGACCACATAAATGTGAGGCAGCGTGGTGGAGTCCGGCTCTCGTCAATTTTTGGGCATGTAGAGATATTGGTATCATCTTAAAGCTTATTCACTTGTCTTTATTTGGATGAAAAAAATATGCATTTATCTTGAATACAAATCGAGATATTTGCGAAAGAAGGAGGTGGGGGTCACCTGTGTTCAGAGGTAAAATTAGTAAGAAAATGGCTGCCAAAGATTAGTTATTTCCTTTGCTGAAGAGTCCATGGTAACAGAAAATTTACTTTTTTGAGCCTTTAATCAACGCTCTTTAGCAAAATCCACACAGAAATGAGTTCTTTAATTGGCAAGAAATGTATTGAGTACCAAAAAAAAATATTTTTAAAAAATGATAAAAATTCACAAACCGGTGGAAAAATGCAAGTTTCTTTACTTTGATTTTTTTGACGAGAGCCTGATTCCACCACGCCGCCTCACAAATTATGTTTTATGGTAAAGAAGGAGCAAACCACACCACCGCACCCACTTGACTAACCACCCACTGACTCAGGTTCCGCCCGATCTCTCACCTCTCTATACAAAGTGAAGTAGGTAGACACAGTCCGGCGCAACACAATGTTGAAAATAAAGTAGACGAACGGGTTGACGCAGCTGTTCAGGTACGCCAGCCACAGAGATAACTGTTTGGAAGAAGAAATGCAGGACCAGCAAGACTGAAAGACCGCATTGAAAGTTACATTGTTTTATTTTTGTCATGTATTATTATTTCGACCCCCTCATTCCTATTTTAAAAAAATATTTACTGTACGTCTGTCCAGCCCATCCCCTTCCCGGCATGTAAGTTAAGTGAAGTCAGATCCTGACAGTCCTCTTTCATCTCAGCTTTATTTACTATACAGTTATCCTACAATTCCTGTCCTTGAAACTTCAGGAAAGGCGACTGTCCATGGCCACGTTACTATTCACGATATTTCTTTTTATTCCTTCTTCCCACTCTGTTATCTTTCCAAAAA
>NW_004797629.1:565505-566574 GCF_000002075.1 Aplysia californica | reverse complement strand
ACAACCAACTGATGATGGAAACAATCAGCCTGCCCACACTGAAATGAACCCTTATGAAGAGGGGCGAGGAAGCATGGGGCACCCCGTCTTCCTAAGGCCCCAGTTCTACATTCAAGTATTCAAGAATTCTAGATGGCGCTCATAATTATGACCTTATGCAGTTGCGAGCGCCGTAAAACCTTCTACTGTAAAAAAAAAAAAGTACTCTAGTAGGGCAAGTAATGAGACCATCCATGTTCTGTCAACCAAAACTTCTGTATAATTCACTAACAAAGCCTACCAGTCTGAGTGAGCTCGGGACCTCCACAATTCCGCCGCTGTGCAGCACCACCACCACACCAAACGGCGTCCACGTCACCACAAAGGACAACACTATGCCCAACAGGACGAGCGCGGCCTTCACCTCCGGCCTTCCCGTAACGCACGTGCACGGCGCTCTACACCCACGGCACACCAGGAAGTAGCCGCAGAACTCCCCGAGGGCCCGCGGTAGACATAACCCACTCCCCCTCCTCCTCCTCCTGCTCCTCCTCCTCCCCCTCCTGGTCCTCTCCGTCAGGTCGATCTGGCTCCCGAACAGCGCGATTCTCACCAGCTTCGTGCTGTCGATGTTGGAGTGCAGGTTGTCCAATTTCTCCGGGCAGGAGAAGCTCTCCCGCTTCTTCAGAACGCTGCGTATCACCGGAGGCGGAACCGGGTCCACGCTGCTCTCCCCGCACGTCAGTTCGGGCATGGAGCCGTAGCTTGTGGTTCCGGTGGGCGTGGCCAGGGGGCTGGCGGGCTTCAGGAGCTCGTCCTCCCAGTGCCTCTCCGTCATGGCCTTGCGGAGATGTTTTACGTCGTCTTCGCACGTGATGCTGGCACCGGTGTCCACGGAGCGGCCCAGAGCGGACACCACGATGCTGTAGTAGTCTTTGACCGGCGTCACCTCGGCGATTGTCACGTGCTCTGTGCGAGGGTTATGTCATAAAATTGGGGTATACCATCAGCAGCAGCAGCAGCGGAAGAAGCAAGAGCATCATCATCATCATCATCATCATCATCATCATCATCATCATCATCATCATCA
>NW_004797629.1:561936-563115 GCF_000002075.1 Aplysia californica | reverse complement strand
TTGTTGTTGTTGTTGTTGTTGTTGTCGTCGTTGTTGTTGTTGTTCTTCTTCTTCTTCTTCTTCTTCTTCTTCTTGTTGCTGTTGTTGTTCGTGTTGTTGTCGTTTGTTGTTGTTGTTGTTGTTGTTGTTTGGGGTTATTGTTGTTTTTTTATTTTGTTTTGTTATGTTTTTTAAATTGTCGTATATTTCAAAAGGTTTTTAGATTTTTTGTAATAGTTCTACGGCGTTTGCAACACGATAACGTTATATTAGAACTGTTGAAAAGTAGAGGTGTTACAAATACAAGAGAGTAACAAAGACAGAAATGAAGAAGGACAGATAAGTACGACAAATGTTTGATAAAAAAGAAAAAGCAAATCAAAAGCCAGAGCATCTGCCAACCAACCACCCAAAAGGTCAAACAAAAAAATATAATACAACGTGTTTTTATTCCACAAGACAACGACAACCCAAGGTCGAAGGGACATTGAACAACGCTGCCGAGACAAAAAGATACACATTATAATATTCATCCTAATGCATAATGTGCCTATTCCCCTTTGGTTACATTTCAAACAATCACATTATTACCTAATGAAGTTCGCGATCGACCAGCGATTGCCAACTCTATTTTATATCCAGCGCCCATTATTTGCCACTTTGAAAAGAAGCTAACGTTTTAGTCAACACCTACCTCGCGAACCTTAAATTACATCTAAATATTCACGATAAGGGTGTAATTGTAACGTAGTTGCAGATGATGTATGCCCCCATCAACGAAACTTCGATCATTTAACCCTAACCGTAGGCCCTGGGGTCATTTGTACCCCGGAGTTGTATTCTTCACATTTTAGAATATTTCTAGTACGAATATCTCCTTCAAACTTTCAGCATTTCTAAAAGAAATTGTTTTGACAGACTACTATGCAAAGCGTACAGATACGATTAATGAGTAAATTTCCTATTTGGAAAGTGGTGGCACAGAGTTCCCGTCGTCGTATAGATACGATAGTAAAACAAGACGTAAGGTAAGGAAGCGGGCTGCGTTGACGATAGCTGTGAGGGTCAAGCCGTGCTGAGAGATGGAAACAATGTCCCGACAAACAGACGAAGATACTTTATAATCTACCCGACCCTACCCTTTCCCACACATACACACACACAAACGCGCGCGCACACGCGCACACACACACACACACA
>NW_004797629.1:557418-561577 GCF_000002075.1 Aplysia californica | reverse complement strand
CTGGGTTACAGGGAGAGCGAAATAAATACAGAAAGTGACTCTCTCTCTCTCTTTCTCTCTCTCTCTCTCTCTCACACACACACACACACACACACACACACACACACACACACACACACACACACACCGTCACACACACACACCTACACACACACAGGAATTGAGCCCACGTTTTCTGCTAGCGACGACGAAGAGTAAAGCCAGGGGGCATCACATGAAAAAATATCGACTGCTTAACCCTATCCGTACTTCGTGTTTTACTATCGCATCCATACGACGTTGGGAACTCCAAAGAGGAAATTTACTCCTTAATACGATCCGTACGATTTGCATAGCAGTCTGTCAAAACGATTTTTTGAGAATTAATACTGAAAGTTTCAAAGAGATCTTCGTACTAGTTTAGTAGCATTCTAAAATGTGGAGGCTACAACCGCGGGGGTACAAAATGACACCAGGGCGTACGGATAGGGTTAATAATAATAATAATAGAGAGCATTTGTATAGCGAAATATCCCCGATCAACAGCAGGCTCTATGCGCTTTACACTATATTAAGACTTCGCCATACGCCGTTTTCAAAAGTGACGGCATGACGTTGAGCAGTCGATATTCTGGTGAAAAAAGGGATTTTGCCCATACCGATTTTGTTTACAAGAAGAAAAGGGGTGGGAAGTTGGCTCGTGCTCTGGTATGGTTTGGTTTGTTCCTTCTTTCCCAATAAACATCTATCGTCCTTATCTCTCCTCCCTCTGTTATTTGCATGTTCCTATCTAATAATAGTTCTATTCTTAGGCACTTATATGACCTAATTGTGTTGCAAGTGCTGTAAACCTTTTGCTAAACTAAACTAACATTTGCACCCAAAAAAAATGAGTTGGAGTGAGCACCCACCTGTCAACAGCGATGGCGCACGTGCTGTAGGCAGAGGCTGAGGAGAGCAGGACCATCATGAAGGACCAGGGGAGACAGAGGTTGACGCCCTCAGATGTGAAAGGCCCCACCTGTCGGGAGGTACATATACGTATGCTGAGAATGATGGCGCACCACAGTCTATCGGGTATATATATATATATATATATATATATATATATATATATATATCGGGCCGTGTGGCTTTCTACATCAAAACAGAACAGAGGTGGGAGAAAACTCGTGGGGCGAGCGGACAGCAGGAGGTCTTCAGAGGAAGAACTCTATCTACCAGATAAAAAGCTGAGTCTTTAATTGAATTCACATTCAATTCACACAGTGACGGCAAAGAGCCTAAGCAATCGCCCGAGGACGCCTTGGGAGTCTTTCTAATTATAGCTCAACCATCTTCAAGTGCCGCTCAAAGGCGCCATGTCTCCTAACACACGCAAGATCGACTCATCATCTCGCTACCTTAAAATTACAAAACTCTATCTGACATTTTGGGCCGTTCTTGGCTACTTTGGCAATGGGTTCAGAACCAATAAATGTTCTATCTGCTCTATCAAAACCGTCAGATTATTCTTAGTCGTTATCACGATATGCAAAGAATTGCATTCTAAAAAGCTTGACATAATATTGTGAAACTAAATTTTTTTTTACGTCAAATTTCTCAAAACGATGTACTGAGCAGATAAACCTGTGTAATTCTGAGGTAGCGATATGTCAGTTCGCATTATTCTGTAGATAGCCGTATATATTATAATGATATCGTAATATGTACCATCTGTCGCGTACGTCGTTGCCTGCCCTCGACACTTTCGTATTCAAAAGGTCTGAGGAGCGTCAAGTTATAGGTTTTGTCTCTGATTTCTCAACCAGGGTCTCTCAGCTGGACGCCACAGTTACAACTTTTGGGGCAACAGTTTGACCGCGACTTTTATTGCTGGTCAGCCCGGAGAAGAAAAAGTCCGCTGTTTTTACACCAAGCCGCCTTCACGTAGTACCTTATGTTACCAACTCGCTCTACTCTACTCCTGTGTCTCTAATTTATTTTTAGGCTTTAAACAGAAACGTGACGTGCTTTCCTTAGTGATCTATTTCTTGTGATTTGTTTGGTGATCTAACTTATTGCAGCATCAGTAGGCTAAACTGTTATTAAAAATAGACATCGTTGCTTCTTCAGAGTTTGATATAATTGTAGAAAGGCCGCTCACATTTATAAAAAGACCACTTCTTTGGTAGAGTCTTTTATGGGATCTCATTTTTCTTCTCAATATCCATTTCAGCGTGTACAGCAAGCTACAGAGTAAATAATTAATTCATCTCATATTTCATTCCGTCGTATCAATTTAGATCAACACCTATTCGACCTAAGTTCTCATAATTCAGCAGAAAACGGTAAGTTTTGATAATTTGCTATACTTTTTTTTCTTCTTTTTTTTTTTTTTAGAGGGAGGTTTCAGTATTCTCTGTTTTGCCTTTTTATTATTTTTATAAAGTTACTGCAATATTCTTCTTAGATCCTGAAAGGTCTGATTCTATAATTTCTTATTGCGATGAAGGTTACAAATTTACTGGAATGAGGTGTATTTAATTTGATTAATTATTATTGGTTTAAAACGTTGTTCTTTAGACAAACCTTTCACATTGTAAAATGTAGTTGAGAAAGAAAAAAACTTGCAAAGTCCAAAAGAACGAAAAGAACCTTTATGTGGCAATGCATTCGCTACCATTATATGCGATCTGGGTTAAATCCAACTTGCTTCGTGGCATTTGAGACATGGTGTGAATGGAAAAAGGTTAGTATAAAGCCGACTTCAAGTTAAAAGCTGGGAGCATTAATTCATTCTCGGCACTTACCTTTGTGTAGAATCTGATTAAGAATTAGGTTCACATTCTTGATCTCGAGAAGCGTTTTCAAGAAGGAACATAATAGATTTATAGTCTAAGTGTTAAAACCACGGTGAAACTATAAAAACTAATATGAAATCAATTATCATGTCAGAAAGTAAGTTAAAGTTGATGAACAAGCTGAAATATAAATGAGAGCGGAATTTTAAACGGAAAAAGGACTGGATAAAACTTGGAAAAAAAATTGATAAAATAACAGGTTTTCGCTTTGCACCAGTCTCTAACAATTGACTTCTGGTTACTGTGTTAAAATTTTGAAGTCTAATATTGCCATAATTATTCATTGGACGACATAAAATATGATCACATAAGGCCAAGGACAATTTCACTAACAAAAAGTTTAATACCATGTATAAACTGTAATCAGTGGCGGGGCGCCGTTGGTGCATTTGATGCAAGCGCTCCACCTAACCCTGGCCTTCACCTCCCCTATTTTCTAATTGTTCTAAACCAGTCAGTGCTCTAGATTTACATACTAGTACTAGTAGTTCTAGCCTACATCCTTGCGACCCGTCACCCGCTGGCTGCGCGTGCGCCAGCGAAGAGACAGACAGCGAGGACGGTTAAAGCTCGTCGCACCGCTTGCGGTACTGTCTGCTGGGAGCAAGCAAAATCTTTGCACCAAAGTTATTTTTGTCACTGTAGATAAACCTATGCATCGTCCTTCCCGCACAAGAAGAAAGGTGCGTGAAACTTAAGTTCGCAGCACCAATTTGATGCAAGCTAAAAATTTGATCCAAGTTACCTCTAGCCTATCTACTACACTAGTAGACTAGTAGTAGAGTCTACGGCAACTCAATGAAGAATGGGTATTAAAATTGTTGTCGCCCTCTATTGTGTAGCAAGTCCTGTTAAGGTTAAGGTAAATTTTCAAATTGAGTCTGGTTGTTGGTGCTGCAAGAAGTAATTAGAAATCTTTAAATCTTCTCAGATTGTGAGCATAGTGAGTTGTTAGTATTGTTTCACTTTATTGCAGCTTTTATTCGGCTTCATCTAGAAACAGCTGTGAATATCGATATATCTAGATTACGGGATATCCTGCAGATTCTAACTGACTCTCTCTAGAAATCTAGATGAATCACGTTAACGCTTTACTTCTTGTGCCTTCTTGTGCCATTCAGCAGGCTACAGTTAGAAGAGAAAGTGCGCATGAAAGAGCTGGGTCCTCATCTGTCGCGGGATTTTGTGCTCAAGAAATGTTCGCTTTTTCCCTGTACGCAGTATGATAAGTAGAATAAATTGTACTGTTTCCATAACAAGTCTGCTTTTTACTGATCGATCAGACACTGACGAGGTTTGGTCATCAATCACACTCACTCTCCCTTTGCCTCTCTCTC
>NW_004797629.1:544809-555765 GCF_000002075.1 Aplysia californica | reverse complement strand
AGAGAAAGAAAGAAAGAAAGAAAGAAAGAGAGAGAGTGAGAGAGAGAGAGAAAGAAAGAGAGAAAGAGAGAGAGAGAAAGAAATATTATATTAATTTGCCCCCCCCAAAAAAAAATTACTTTTTTCATACAATAAACTGAAACTGAAAGTTTTCCGACAAGCATTGAATATTGTGTTCTTCAATTATATGAGAGAGAGAGAGAGAGAGAGAGAGAGAGAGAGAGAGAGAGAGAGAGAGACACACACACACACACACACACACACACACACACACTGTTTTTCTCTTTCTTTCTCTCTTTCTGTGTATGTGGGGAAAAGGGGAGGGGGTGTTTTATGTCCGCCTGTCCGTGGGTGCTTGCACACAAATAGAAACACAAGACACTCAGTTACTAAAGTTAAAATCTAAAGCGCACGATCAGTCAGGTCTGTAGCTCAATAAACTTGTGGATCTTTAAACATTTCAACCTTCTTACTACTGTCTTTCCTCCACACCCCTGATCTTCTTGTAGGAAAGATCTACACCTAGCCTTCTCGGACGAGGGCGAAAAAATTTCGTAGGTCCCGTGTGCAAGTTGTACATGTCAAAAATCCCTTGGTGGTCTCAAATCGATCAGAGTAGGCTTCGGTCGCCACCCGGGCAAAATTCAAAACTTCCTACCAACTGAAAATGTTTAATGTGTCCCGCGCACTCATAATATGACCTTATGCAGTTGCAAGCGCGATAAAACACTTACCAAAAAAAAAAAAAAAAAAAAAAAACCCACAAAAAACACTTCAAAATAACAACTAAAAATATAATGTCATGACTACATCTATATCCCGTCTTCTAACTATTCCTTGTTTGAATCTATTCTTTATTCTGGACAGTGTTCAGGAGAATTTTATTTTTAATCATTCCTTCTCTCTCCCAAAAGCGACGAGAAGCAGTCCAAGAGGTGGGTGGTGGTCAACTTGAAACAGCCTCCCCCGGGACAAGAGAACTACTTGTCCTTCCTGGACGAGCTCAAAGGCTGGACGCCGATCCTTGGCCGGGACCTGGCCGCCAGTCATCACGGGTATATAATTATAATATGTTGCTTAGTGGCGCCATGAAAAAGACTAGGAGTTTACCGTAGATTTCATCTTACTGTAAAGGTGTAGAGTAATAATAATAATAATAATAATAATAATAATAATAATAATAATGATAATGATAATGATAATGATAATGATAATAATAATAATAATAATAATAATAATGATAATAATGATAATAATGATAATAATAATGATAATAATAATAACAATAATAATAATAATAATAATAATGATAATAATAATAATGTTAATAATAATAATCTTATTACTAAAGGAGCTAAAGCCAAATAATGACAATAATGATAAAGATAATGATAATAATAATTATATAATAACAATAATAATAATAATAATAATAATAACAATAACAAAAAGAATACTAATAATAATAAAAATAAGGACAATAATAATGTATGTCTGAGTGTGGGATCTTAATTTCTAAAATTGAGTCTACGCCTTGCGTTTGAATGATAATGATATGGAACATTGATTGCGTGCGTTCAGTTGGCAAGAAGCATAACCCAGTAAACATTTTTGTGAAAAATATTTGAGACATTTCTCTCCCTTGTGAGAAGGAACTGGTGCACGTCCGCGAGCGCGCGTGTGTGCGTGTCAGTGTGTGTTTGTATGTACATGTGTGCTTCTTTGTGTGTGTTTGTGTGTTTGAGTGTGTGCGAGAGTATGTTTGTGTGCGCTGTGAGTTTGTGTATGTGTGTGTGTGCGAGTGTGTGTGTGTGTGTGTGTGTGTGTGTGTGTGTGTGTGTGTGTATGTGTGTGTGTGTGTGTGTGCATGTTTGAGTGCACGTGTGAGTGTTTTTGTATGTGTGTGTTTGTTAGTGTATGTGTGAGTATGTGCGTGTATGTATGTTTGTGTATTGGGGGGAGGGGGAGTTTGATGTTTGGCTGCGATTGTGATATGAATCCCAGATTTTTAACCTCTGTTTCTATTTAACGCTATCCGTACCTCGTGTTTTACTATCGTATCCATACGACGTGGGGAACTCTGTGCCACCACTTTCCAAAGAGGAAATTTACTCGTTAATCCAATCCGTACGCTTTGATAGCAATCTGTCAAAATGATTTTTTGAGAAATACTGAAAGTTTTAAAGAGATCTTCGTACTAGACGTATTAAAAAATGTGAAGAATATAACCCCGGGGGTACAAAAATGACCCCAGGGCGTACAGATAAGGCTAATGAGTTTGACGTTTGGCTACCATGGTGATATGGATCCCAGATCAATTTAATCTCTGTATCTGTTTAATTCATCTACTCTCGACACTCAAGCCAGACTCTCCTCCTCAGGTGCCAGACTTGTCTCACGACCGACGCCCTCTGGGACGAACCAAAAACTTCCTCGATCCGCACGACCATCCAAAGAGCTCTAATCACGGCCATACGACGGGGCGCCAAAGAAATCTACGTGATGACGTCACTCCACGACGTGGGCGAGTCCATCTCCCGCATGACCTTCTACCAGAAGCGAGGGCTCGTCTACACGGGCGACAGGACGTTCAACCCTTGCTCACACTTCGCCCAGCCCCTCTTTGGCACCAACCGATCGTTCGGAAACTGCTTCGACCGCAACTGGGTCTACTCTTACGAGGCTGGAGACTTTCCCAGCACGCCCATCTTGGCGACCTGCGAGGACTGCGGCAGGACGTCGGATCTCTTCCCGTCGGGCCGCGTCGAATGCGATTCGTCCACGCCAAACGTGGTGGTGCAGACGGGGTCCTACGCCCGGAGCTCCCTGGCCAACTCCCTGTGGACGTCCGACTCGTTCTGGGCCCTGTTCCTGTACGTCTTGCAGGACGAAGGAGTCATCACCGAGGCGGACGGCCTGAGCCTGAGCTACAGCGTGCAGCGGCTGCTGTGGGAGACCAAGAGTTCTATCGGGTTTGTGCGGTCACACGACCTCCTATTGCCGGAGCACTCTCGAGAGAACGACAGCATCCCCGAGAATGTCGTCGGGCTTCGATTCTGTCAGTTAGACCCCCCAAATTTCCGCCTGTCTCAGTTTTTGAAGTACCTTCGCGGTTGGATGTGCCCGCCAGATCTAGGCGTTTTCGACTGTGTCCGAAAACTGTTTTACGAGGTCAGCGTCTCCACCTTTTTAACCCATAGCCACCTGAGCATCGTGGAAAGTTTCCTCAGCGACCTCGTGACCACCAGCTACTCGCAACCGCAAAGAGTTGATTCCGAGCAAATCTTGATGAGCTCTTTCGTCGAGCCGAGAGTTAGGAACATCTACTCGTGGCCGTCTCCGGAGTACCGCGTGTGGAGCGAGCATCCGTTCCGCGCTATATGCGCGAAAGTCAACCCAAAACTCGTCGCGACTCAGTCCACGGACCAGACGTCTGGCGGTCGGGGTCTGGGCAGTTTCACTCAGATCGGCGTGACCTCCTTCCAGCCGCCCGTCATCTCGAACATCGTGCTCGTCATCGTCTTCAAAGTCAGCGACACGCCGACCCAGATCCAGATGTCGCAGTACTTCGACTTCATGTACGGTCGTCACTTCAAACACATCGTCTACTGCACCTCGGGCTCCGACGCGACCAACCTGTTCGCCAAGATGTACCCACAGCCCATGAGCAAGATCGAACTCAAAACGACGGACACGCGCCTCTACCCGTACGTTTGCGTGTCGGAGGTGATGAAAATGCACCACCACGTGAGCGGTTACCTCCAGATCGACTCGGACGCGCTGCTCAACCCCTGGACCGTGACGGACATGCTTAAGTACTCAGACAAGCCCTGGATCAGCCGCTACGTATTTCCCGCGCACCTGGGCCGCACCGAGATCTGGTCTCCCCATGGCGGCTTCCTCAGCTGGAAGGAGTGGTATGACGTCACCTGGGGCAAAGTCGCCCTCAACGCCACGCTGCACGACCTCGAGTTCATCTCCGGAACGATCGCCAACCACCTCTCCGCGGTGGACCGGAACAGAACCTTGGACATCAGGATGGTCCAGTACCTTCAGAAGTACAGCACGATCGTCAAGCACTTCCTGGCGAAATTCGGGCGAGCGCAAGGCTTCCAGGAGGCCAAGGTATACCACGGCAACACGGCCATCTTCTATGTGCCGACCAAACTCCGCGAGAGCTACACGGTTCTGGCCGACCAGTTCTCCCGGTTCGGCGTGCACGCCGACCTGACGGTGCCCACAATCCTCTACAGCCTGGCCAAGTCGCCGGATGACGTCATCCACCTCAACGGCAGCGTCACGTGGACGTCCCACACGTCGGTTCTGCTGGCGGCCTACAACACCAGCAGCTCCTTCCTCTACCCCTGGCACTTGTACATGATGGTGGCCCCTGACAGAGCCAGTTTTATGTGTCATCACTACCTGCCCTACTTGGAGTCTACATTGGCGCTGGGCAAACATAGGACCCCATAATGATATTATTACAAACTCCCAATGGAGTGCTATTACTTTCCTTAATTTACTTTTACATTTTTAGTAAATGCTGTTTATACATAAAATAATCTCGATATATTTATGCTACACTTCTTATTTAGTCTCTTTTAAGCACAAGGGGGCTATCCCGAAAAATGCTGTTTTGAGAAAATCGTAGGTAAAGTTTTTGGATCCAGCTTCAGTTTCTTTAAAAGACAAGGAGAGACTAAACAAATTTACAAGCTAATGAAACCAAACTTCTCCTACAGGTAGAGCAATGTCCACTTTTGGTGTAGGTCATGATTTCTGGAAACCCCCGAAATCTGCGTTAGCCCACTGGTCCTTAAAAGCGACCAATTTACTTTTACAATTTTAGTTTATGCTATTGCTACATATTTTAATCACAATATACGCCACCCTTCTTATTTGAAACCAGCTAGAACAAGTGAAGAAAGAGTTTGAGAAAACTGATACTTGTCTATTGCTCACAATGGAGAATTCATCATAAAATAGTTTCTCTCTCAGAAAAAGGTCCTTTTCGTAACTCGCAAGTTCTCGGATTTTACTTTCTTTGAAATGTCGCCTTTAACTATAGCTAACAATGCTTTTTTTAAATGTGGTACGAGGAAATTCTCCAAAGTGTCGCACTTCTATAATGAACTTGTACAAGAAGCTGGCCAATCATGAAATATGTTTAGAAATACAAGTTCATTATTATGAGTATTTCTAATACTATTTACGTGCATTCGTATTTTTTTCAGAGAGTTTGTTCTTAAAGTTTTGTTCATGATCAGCCCACTTGAGTCTTTAGTTTTAGTAAGAGTTTTACGCCACTTACAACACAATTAGATCATACAAGTGCCGAATATCACAGATATTACAAGACAGCAACATACACAAAAAATGGAAGAGAGATAAGGACATTCATTTAGATGTTTGATAGGAAAGAAGGATCGAGCAAACCACAGCAGAGCACCCACCAACAACCCACTCACCTGAGTCTGGAGGTCCACGAGAAAAGTGATGGTCACCGCCACCCCTACCCTCATCAGGTCTGCCAAGACCAGTGACGTCACAAATGGCGTGGCCTTGAAGGAGCGCAGAGCAGGTATCCAGGCAATAAGAAACTGTAGGGAGGGGGGGGGGGGAAACCTACTTATAATTTGACATGGCAAAATTCGTTTTAGCTTATGGCACTTGCAACATAATCAGGTCATATAAGTGCCGTAGATTAGAGGTGTTACAAAGGAGTAACAAACACAATAAAGAAGGAGGGGAGATACATACGATAGATGTTTGATAGGAAATAAGGAGCAAACCACATCAGAGCACCCGCGAACCACCCAAATAGCAAAATTAAATGTTTCACATTCCAACTGATTTGTTCTTCATTTGGGACGAGTATTCTGAAAAATGGGATATAGTCTTAAAGCAGAAGCCTATTCAACCCTTCCAAAAAAAAATTTCTTAACCCCTTCACTGCTGGAAAGCTTCCAAGATTAAAATTACGTTAATTCAAAGAATATTTAAAAACAGAATTGTTTCAGAATATGTAAAATAACAAGCTGTAACTGTACCGACTACAATTTCTTTTGTGAACCAGATGAAACAATGTAGGTGGAGAATACAAAGCCAGATCATACGTCTACTCAGCAGTGAAGAGCTTTAAAGTATGCCTTTGAAGAAACATTGTTTTCTCACCCCTTTATGAATATAAAAATGGATTACTTCCCTTTACCAACTTCACTTCTTTTTGTTGTTGTTTTTTTGGTTCAATTTAAACCAAACAGAAAGGAAGGAAAAGACAAGTTTATTGATCCACAAAGAGGGTAACAATAGGCAATGTTGTTCTCGCCACAGGATTCATATATTACAAAATCATTTTCTATCTATAGACCAATTTATCAATCTATATATATCTCTCTCTATCTATCTCTCTATCTATCTATCTCTCTATCTATCTATCTATCTATCTATCTATCTATCTATCTATCTATCTATCTATCTATCTATCTATCTATCTATCTATCTATCTATCTATCTATCGACCAATCTATCTATCAATCTATCTGTCTATTTATCTATTTATCTGTCTATCTACCTATCTACCTATCTATGTATCTATCTATCTATCTATTTTATCTTCCACTGTGGCTAATGAATCACCGTCTTCATCAGTGCGCAGGCAAGATTTTTTAAAAAGGGGAATAATTTCTGAACTCTCAAAATAATTATGATTGCATGAGTTATATACCCTGTCCTACCATCTGTGGGACCTCAAACCTGAAGACAATGTACATCGTAAAGAATGGCTTTCGGAACCTTCGCTAATAATGTTCGTAATTAAAATTACACTTGGCACCCACGCTTAATTTTTTTCTTCTTTGTGTAAATCGAGGAGGGTTTCAGTTTTTAGCTTCTCTCGAGTTAAGGACTATTAGCTCTAGTTGGGTTTTTTTATTTTTTTTATTTTTTTATTTAGATAAGATCACTCAGATAGAACTGAATTGAAGTCGTGTTAATCGGAGTTTGTTCGAAACGAAACAAAACGAAAATTCTAAGAAAAATGAGCACTAGCCTAAACAAAAATTTGCTCAAATGGGCAGACTTTCCCCAGATTTTAAAGCGGTGACAAAACCTCCTAAAAGGTTGAAATGGACTGGCTTTTTTTTTTTTTTTTTAGGTGTTTTTTTTTTCCCCCTTTTGGTGGGGCCGGGGTGGACGGTCGTGATAAAATTCGGTGGGATAATAGATGTTTGATAGAAAAGAAGGAGCAGGCTTCAGCAAAAACATCTGCCAACCACTCAATCGATATCTAAATATTTAACACTGACCAGCACAGTCTGAGGGAACAAGAGACAAAAGCTAGAAACAAAACACCAAAAATTGAATATTCGAAACTAACGTAAATAGATCTAGCCTTACCATTCATTTTTTCATATTGTTGTATCCTAGGATTGAATATCATGCATGATAGTTGTTCACTCACATTTTTGTAGACAACGATCCTCTGATACAAATAAGATCGCTAACATGGCACCCGAAAAAGGGACACAAGATCCTAAGATACCACCAACCAACCACCCAACCACCAAACCAACCAACCAATAAACCAATCAAGCAACCGACCGACCAACCAGCCAACCAACCAACAACCCAACCAACAAGCCAAACAAGCCAACCAAATAACCAACCAACACAGCCACAAACCAACAAACAGACAAACAAGCAAACAGACAAAAGAATACAAACAAAACCCACAGACCAGCACAGTAAGGTTGACGCCCACACCAGAGCACAAGACCACGACCTCCACTACCAGCTGTACAATGGGAACGGCCTCGACCTTGTCGGTGTCTTGAGGGTCAAGGTCATCATGGATGCTCAGGTTTTTTCCTTCTCCCAGAGCGGCTGTTCTCAGGCTGCTCTCGTTCATTTCTCTCGACTGTTGTTTTTTTTTGTCTTTGGGGGGGGGGGGGGTTGTTTGCTTGTGTATTTGTTTGTTTTTTGTTTGGGTTTTTTTGTGGGTTTTTTTGGGGGGAAGGGTGTGTGTTGCCTGTTCTCCAGCTGTGATTTCTGAATTAGCAAAAAAAGAATATGGTGTGAAAGGAGGTGAGGTACTTGTGATTAGATGAGATGAGCTAAGAACATTTCATAGATCTATACAAAGGAAAAATGTGATGTACTATTATAGTAAATACCTGTATGTACCAACAACCACAGATCAACGCTCTGTCTCTGTCTCTGTCTCTGTCTCTGTCTCTGTTTCTGTCTGTGTCTCTGTTTCTGTCTCTGTCTCTGTCTCTGTGTCTGTCTCTGTCTCTGTCTCTGTCTCTGTCTCTGTCTCTGTCTCTGTCTCTGCCTCTGTGTCTGTCTCTGTCTGTCTCCATCTCTCTTTGTCTCTGTCTCTGTGTGTATCTCTCTCTTTTATTTTCTCTCTCTCTCTCTCTCTCTCTCTCTCTCTCTCTCTCTCTCTCTCTCTCTCTCTCTCTCTCTCTCTCTGTCTCTCTCTCTGAAGATTTCTCTCTCTGAAAATTTCTCTCTCTCCCTCAGACAAACAAACAAACAAACAAACACACACACACACACACACACACACACACACACACACACACACACACACACACACACACACGTATGTAACAAATATGCAAGCGCTGAAGATTAGAGGCGTAACTAGACAGTAACACTCAAAGAAAAACGGAGGAAAGAATTGAACGATAGAATAAGGACGAAGAAGAAGCAAACCATACCACACCCCCCGCTGACCAACCATGCATAGGGACTGCCATGAAAAAGAAATACAGAAACAAATAAAAGAAGTATGAGAAAGCACTATAATGGGCATTTTTAACCCTATTGGTACATCTTGTTTTACTATCGTATCCATACGACGTGGGGAACTCTGTGCCTCTCTTTCCAAAGAGGAAATTTACTCATTAATCCGATCCGTACGCTTTGCATAGCAGTCTGTCAATGTTTTGTTTTGGTTTTTGGGTGTTTTTTTTAGGAATACTGAAAGTTTCAAAGAGTTCTTCGTACTAGAAGTATTCTAAAATGTGAAGAATACAACCCCGGGAGTACAAAATGACTCCAGAACGTACGGATAGGGTTAAGGTACCTTAATCATAATGTTTTTTGCTGAGGAAAAAAATATTCATTCGGCTTATACAAGGCATTCTTTTGGTTCATTTTTAAAAAGGTTTGGCGATACTTGAGTTGGAATAAGTTTACATTAATATGTAAAGGAATTAATGTTGGTATTGTGGAAAATGTAATATCCTATTTTGCTCAGTTCTTTGTTGACAACGTAATGTTACTGCGAGGATGACTATCGGGGTCTCTGTCGATGTTGTTGTTATTGTTGCTGTTATCGCCCTTCTGTCCAATGTCTTGTAATGATAAGTGCAGGTTTGCTGCAGTTGCTGTAATGTTCCATAGAGTGTGTTGTCAATGTTAGGTCTCGGAGGGAGAAGGGTAGTTCTGACGTCATTTAGTGCTGTGCAGTGAAACAGGTGATGATCCACAGTCTCATACGTATAGTCACACAAGGGACACATTGGGGGAAGTTCCGGGTTTATTCTGTTCAGGTGGAAGTTGAACTGTATATTATGTTCTGTTCGTAGGCGGAAGATCGTGGTCTGTTTCTTTCTCGGTTGGTGGTTGATATTGTCATTCCTTTATGTTGTGATCATAAGTTTGAAGACTGCCCTGCCTGTCTTTCCCAGGGTCCATCTGTTCATCCAATCTTGTTTGTTGTTGCTTTTAATGATTTGTTTTGCAGTGTTGTAAGAAGTTGGTCTCTGTCGATATTGTGCTCCTACCCCAAAATTACAAAGTTTTACCCGCTCAGCATTACCAAAGAGTCTACGTAACAAGAGGGTCCACTCCTCTCTTTGAGTGAATTATAGAAGTGTCCTCAAAATTCGGTGGTGCCCTCTTCGCAAATGCGTACCCTTCGCGAACTGAGTTACCCTACTTGCGTTTAAAAAATCAAAGCGAAAGTAATATTACTAACAAGTTTTTTAATAAATAAAATTCATATTTCGAAAGAACACTTTTTTAAAATGGTTACGCTGACAAAAAACCTTTTCCGGAGGAAGGGGCGACTATTTTCTTCGTTTAATTTGACTTGAGAATGAATTTTTTTAAAACCTAAAACTCCGCACTGAATGAACCCGAACAGCAGCAGCTGATGAACAGCAGTTGATCTGCGCACGCCAGGAGGTGCTATTCCTATTCTTCTTCAGGAGAAACGAAAGAGAGCTTCAAAACAGACTGCAGCGCCATCTGAAGCAAAGAGCGGACTTCCGACGGACACTTTTTTTTGCTGAGTGGACCATCTTGTTATGTACTATCTTTGGTATTACCGCGTTTTGAGAAATTTGACGTCAAAATGTTTAAGTATCACAACATGTCAAGCTTTTTCGAATGAAATTCTTTGAATATCTTGATAACGGCTCTCAATAATCTTACGATTTTGATAGAAGAGATAGAATCTTTGGTTTGTGTCCTCATTGTCTTAGTAACTCAATTCGGCCAAAAATATCGGACAGAACTTTGTAAGCTTAATTCTCAGAATCTGAGGAATCGAAATATCAATGAGCAGACAAAGCAAAAAGAAACAGTGCCGGAGAAGGAATTAGAAAAGCAAAGCGTACCTAAACAGCTGGTCTTCCCTTCTTTTCTCAGAAATCTTCCGATCTCGGCAACTCAGTAATGTGTTTTCATTTCAGCTCAGACTCGATTAATCAATCTTTTCACTGTCTGGATAAGCGAAAAAATGGAGACAAAAAAAGCATCTCATTTCTCTCTGTCTGCTCTAGACAGACTTTCGGTACCCATTACGGGTCGGGGGACGCACTAAAGCCATTGGATATTCCCGAAATAAGAACATTCTGTGGCGCGTAAAATCTGTTCAGTGCGAACTTCATCGATTTCTTATTTTTTCGGAAAGGGGGGGAGGGGGTTACTAGGGGGAAA
>NW_004797629.1:542564-543975 GCF_000002075.1 Aplysia californica | reverse complement strand
GTGTGTGTGTGTGTGTGTGTGTGTGTGTGTGTGTCACCCTCTCCCCTGTTCAATATATAGCTCTTTGACATTTCCCCCAACAAGCTTCCAAACCACCGTACATCCTGTCCAGACATTTCAACGTCTCCTTCACATCTGTCATTATAACATCAATATGTAGAGAACGTCACCGGAAAACCAGGCCATGCTTTTCAAAATGATCATCATTTCTCCACAGGGTGCTTTCTTTTTGTCTTTTGTCTCGTACACATCAAAATAGAGCAGCAGGATTTAACAAAATGTTGGACAGGGTCGACTCAAGTACACCTTCATTGATTATTGTTTCTATAACGCCTTGTCTTCAAATAGGGAGATTGCTGCTAAAATTAGTAATGGTAGGATAATGATATGGACGTGAGCCAAGACCATAGACTTATATCATTATACTCTAGACCGTCCACCCTGACCAGTTTTCCAGTTCTCCAAGGGACGCGCCATTAGAGTTAATTAAATGAAAGGCAAAAGGAGAAGTTCAGTGCACAGTTCATTGTAGCGATAACACTGGTGTTAAAATGGTGCGGAATAACAACAGGTGTTGTAAAAGATGGATTACTTTCTAAAAAATCCCAAACGAAATACGCTTGTCCTGAAATTCTGACGTAATATCTCGCTCGGCCTGCGCCATGCGCACATTTCGCATTTTGCATAGTGGGTGGTTGGCGGGTGCTCTGGTGTGGTTTGCTCCTTCTTTCCTATCAAACATCTGTCGTCCTGATCTCCCCCTTTCTTTTTTGTGTATATTACTCTCTTGTAACGCGTAATCTATTCTTCGGCACTTATATGACCTTAATGTGTCGCAAGTTCCGTAAGACTCTTACTAAAAAAAATGTTAAAACACTTCGCAGCGAAGCTTTTATAGCGAGCGAAGAAGGGAGGCCGTCACCGTCATGACATGATATGACAGAGCTCGTTCTAGAATCGAATATAAATCTTTGGCGAAAGACAGATCTGTTGTCCAAGATGTTGGACGGATGAAAAACGAGGTTGAGGCTTTGTTTGGAAATCAATACGTCTTGTTATTGCTACAAGGCCAAGCTGTTGTCGGTGACAAGAGGGCGGGAGAAGATTAGCAGTGTCTTGTCTTTTTTTGTTTTGGATTTCATATTATTATTGGGAAGGTGTTTTGCTCACTTGATTTGTATTTTTATTTTATTTTTGGTTTGTTTTTAAAAGAGGTTTGTTGGGGGGAGGGGGGGCATAGACTTGAGGTCAACGTCCTTCTAGTTAGGCCATTCCATGAAAAGTGACACACGTAATGCAGGGGAGATAACCTGCCTGCTGAAAAAAATCTAACCTATGATTGAGCCATTCTTCATCTTTATTATATATTTTTATTCGTCATCATCATCATTATCATCATCATCATCATCAT
>NW_004797629.1:540262-541804 GCF_000002075.1 Aplysia californica | reverse complement strand
TACCACGGACTCTTAAGCAAAGGAAATAATTAACCTTTGATGGCCATTTTCTAATTAATTTTACCTCTGAAAACAGGTGACCTCCACCTCCTTCTTTCGAAAATATCTCGACTTGCTTTCAAGATAAATGGACATTTTTTCCGTCTACATAAAGACAAGTGAACAAGCTTTAAGATGATACCAATTACTCTACATGCCCAAAAATTGACGAGAGCCTGATTCCACCACGATGCCTCACATATTGTGTCTCTTAACGTTTAGCTCGCCCAGCAAAAGAAAAGAGCTTTTGATTCCCTTTACTTTGAGCCTTCAGATTTTAACCCTATCCGTACGCCTTATGGTCATTTTGTAGCCTGGGGCTGTATTCTTCACATATTAGAATACTTCTAGTGCGAAGATCTCTTTGGAACTTGCAGTATTTCTCAAAAACTAATTTTGACAGACTGCAATTTAAAAACAGAACGGATCAGATTAACGAGTAAATTTCCTCTTTGGAAAGTGGTAGCACAGAGTTCCCCACGTCGGATGGGTACGATAGTAAACCACGACGTACGGATAGAGTTAAATATATGGCAGTCCGTGGCTTTTTGAGAAATATTTACTGTAAGCTTAGTGTGTGGTTGTGGAACACATTAGTTTATTGCAATTTTTTATTTTACTTTCTTTGGTTCAAACAAGCAAAATTACCTTTTCCATGCTGTTAATTGGCAGTTTCCAAAACCTAACAAAACATATGCTCTCAAGCATGGAGCCATTTTTAAGAAAAGCAACAACAAAAAGTCAACTCCCTTTTACATCATCAAAATACAAAATGGGTGGTTGACGGTTGCTCTGGTGTGGTTTGCTCCTTCTGTCCTATCAAACATCTATCATCCTTATCTCCCCTTCTTCTTTTTTATGTATGTTACTCCCTTGTAACACCTCGAATCTTCGGGCGCTCATATGACCTTATGCAGTTGCGAGCGCCGCAAAACCTCTACTAAAACAAACAAAACAAACAAAATACAAATGTGAGGCAGAGTGGTGAAATCAGGCGCTAGTCAAAATGTTATCATGAATTTGAAGAAACTGCACTTTTCTGCTCGTTTGGCAATGTTTAACGAAATCTTTTTTTTTTAAACTTAACACCATTGTTATCCCATTAAGAACACTCTTTTGGGTGGATTTTACTGAAAATGTTGATTAAAGGCTAAAAAAAAGTACGTTTTCAGTGTTCACGAACTATCAAGCTATGGGAACTGAACTCTTGTTTTCTGTATGCGAAAGTAAAGCCCCAAACCACTACACCATGGAGGCAGGAAGAGAAGTTGTTTCTTTTGCGGTTGTGAAGAGGGTTTGTATGAAACACACTCCACAAACTCTCCAAACACACACACATGCTCTCTCTCTGTCTCTGTCTCTCTGTCTCTGTCTCTCTGTCTCTGTCTCTCTGTCTCTGTCTCTCTGTCTCTCTCTGTCTGTCTCTCTGTCTCTCTCCCTGTCTCTCTCCCTGTCTCTGTCTCTCTGTCTCTCTCTTTCTCTCTCTCTCTCTCTCTCTCTCTC
>NW_004797629.1:539195-540162 GCF_000002075.1 Aplysia californica | reverse complement strand
CACACACACACACACACACACACTCACACACTCACCCCCCCACACACACTCACACATCATTCACCTTTTATCTAGATGAGATTTTACTATAATTATTTTGCTTGAATTGACAACACCATTGACGTCAAACTTGTTGTTTTTTTTACACAGGACAATGACTTTTTTGCCTCTTTACCGCCACATCGGTTCATTTTTGTCGACATCCACCCTTGGCGCTCATATGACCTTATTATGCAGTTGGGAACGCCGTAAAACCTCTACTAAAACTAACTGTTCTTTTATCTCACCAAAAAAAACCCATTGTGCCCGCTCGTATGACCTTTTGCAGTTGCTAGCGCCGTAAAACTCTTTCAAAACGAAACTATCAGAACATGTAGAGAATGAAATTAATGTTTTACGATCCCATCGCGACTCTATTCAAATCCTTTAGGTCGTAGGTTGCTCCGATCCTGTCTGTCAGGTCAACTGCGGGTTGATTGGTAAGCATATCATGATCAAAGATACTCGATAAATTAGTCGCTTATAAGGACAAGTGGGAAAACCCAGATTTCTGGTGTTTCCAGAAATCTTGACCTACACCAAAAGCGGGCATTTCCCTACCCATAGGAGAAGTTTGGATTCATTGAGGTGTGTATATTTGTTTGGTTATAAAGAAAACCCTCCTTGCCTTTAAAGAAACTGAACAAGGGGCAAAAACTGTTCCTTTGATTTTCTCAAAACAGCATTTTTCGAGATGGCTCCCTTGTTCTTAAAAGCGACCAATTAGGCTTCCCCGTAGCAGGGGATTCGAAGACACGTCTTTCGCGCATAACATGAAAGAACCTTACCCTTGCGCTAGATACACCACCACAGATCCGCTGATACGACGAGGCACTGAAGGTGAAGGACGTGTTAAAGTCAACTCTTTTGAAAAAATCATCATCATCATCATCATCATCATCATCATCATCATCATCATCATCATCAT
>NW_004797629.1:534861-538717 GCF_000002075.1 Aplysia californica | reverse complement strand
GGGGGGGGTTCAGGTCAACATCTAAAGACGGTTGTTGTTTTTTGTTTGTTCGTTTTTTTCTTCTTTTTTTTTCAGGTCAACGTCCAGTTGTGCCCTCCATCCATCCGACAATTACCTACTGTACACATTTACTGTCTCAACTTTCCGTAGGCCATTATGAAATGTAGGTCACCGTGGTGACAATAATTATGAAAGAAAGACTCTTTGAAGTTAGTTTTAGATGGAAGAACAGGGGTTGTGTGTGTGTGTGTGTGTGTGTGTGTGTGTGTGTGTGTGTGTGTGTGTGTGTGTGTGTGTGTGTGTGCGTATGTGTGTGTGTGTGTGTTTGTTTTTTAGCCATCTCCCCTCCATGATAGCCGCTTTGCGGTCTCAATCTGGCTAGTAAACCGAACCGAACCAAATAGAAACGATCGTGCAAATGAGCACTGGGTACTGCCAGTACACTGTGACCGTTAAGTGAGCCTGTACGACGATGGAGACAGATCGTCGTCACCTCCCCCCCAAAAAAAAACCAGGGCAGTGCTACTGACTAAAGCTGTCTCTAAGCCTTTCTCAAAGGTGGGATATTAACATGTTCTTATGTACAGCAGAATTGCAAATGGGCTGATTCATCAATGTCTGCTCATACAGTGCCGGGACAACATAGGGGGGACTGCTGCTTTTTCTTTCCTCATCCTTACTGTCGTCATTTTTTCCTCTACCTCTTTTGTATGCTTGTCACTCTCGTATGAACTGCTGATGTTTCCGGGGTGCCTTGATAGTCGAAGCGTTCTTTGTGCTGTTGAGGCTAGAGAGGTGAGCAGAGCAAGCCTGATTCCCCATGTGGACTTTTCTGTTGTCATCCACCCCTTGACGTTCATTTGACCGTATGCAGTTGCGAGCACCGTAAAACCTTACAAAGGCTAACACAAACAGATCGTCAACGGTCGTCGACCAGAGAAACAAATTATGTGTCGATCGCTCCCTCTGAATTGCAAAGTTCTGTATGCTCAGTACCTAGTTGGAAAAATGTTCGTGTTAAAGATTTTGAGTTTCACATCTTGTCAAACTTGTTCAAATACTGTTCTTTGAATATCTTGACAACGACTCCGAATAACCTTACGATTTTGACAGAGCAGATAAAACATTTGACTTCAGATCTCACGATCTTAGAAACGGAAAACATAAAAAATGTCAGATAGAACTTTGTAATTGTAAGGTATCTCGGTACAGAAACTACGTGAGAGCTTGGTCCTGGGATTCCTCTGACGTGAGTGGCTCTTGTCATGTAGTCAATAGTACTGTCGAGCGAACATGCTCCAACAGCCAGCGGTCCAACACAAGCACCTGTCGAAACAACCACCTCCATCTCCCCTGCTTTGTGTTTCTATATGTGAGGCAGCGTGGTGGAATCAGGCTCTCGTCAATATAATCAAAGTGAAGAAACTAGCATTTTTTCACAGGTTTATGAATTTTTTTTCAAATTTTTGTTTTTTGGCTCAACACCTTTCATGCCTATTAAATGCCTATTAAAGAACTCATTTAATTTTCTGCTTGGATTTTTCTGAAAAACGTTGATTAAAGGCACAAAAATTGTAAATTTATGATTACCACGGACTCTTAAGCTAAGGAAATAACTAATTTTTGGCTGTCATTTTCTCACTATTCTTACCTCTGAAAACAGGTGACTCCCACTTCCTTCTTTCGCAAATATCTCGACTTGTATTCAAGATAAACTGGATTTTTTTTTCATCCAAATAAAGACAAGTGTACAAGCTTTAAGATGACACCAATAACTTTACATGCCCAAGAACTGACGAGAGCCTGATTCCACCACGCTGCCTCACATATTAATAAAATAGCTATAATGTTTATTGACTCTGTCCAAGAGGACCAGTGGCGTCGATGGCCTAGTGGCTAGGCTACCGGACTTTCATTCGTAAGATTGCAGGTTTGGGAGTTCGAGCCTCAGCTCGGTCCGGCGTTGTGTCCTTGGGAAAGCCACTTTACACGGATGTTTGAGTAAATAGAAGTCCACGTGGGACGCTCAATGTTATAAACAATCAGGAAACGACAAATGCAGTTTTGGGGACACCTGAATAGACATAAGGGTCTTGAACATCTAGCTCTCACTGGCAAAACTAAAGGCAAACGAGGCAGGGGTAGGCCCAGAGCAACCTACTTAAGGAACCAAAACTAATGGGTATTAGGAAAAGATCAGGGAAACGTAGCTTTTCTGAGAGCATCCGAGCTAAAGAATAAATAGAGAACCTGGATTGTCGATGCCTGTTGCAGATCTGGCACTGGATGACGATGAAAGAGAAGCACATTGACGCAATATCGCCCATGTTATAGTATAGGGACGAAGCATGGCAGAGACACAGAAACAACAGAGGGAGAGAAAAGAAGTAGGACCTAGCAGAGGCACTTTACAACCACCCGCTTGAGAACTGGACATTCGGAGCCGCCCAGAATTTGAACTAGAGACAGCATTCAGAGGCGTATAAACACCCAATAGACCACGGCTGGCTCGCATCTTTCGGTTACTTGATAGCTATGAAAAAGGATTAAGTTTAACCCTATCCGTACGTCGCGTTTTACCATCGTATCCATACGACGTGGGAAACTCTGTGCTACCACTTTCCAAAGAGGAAATTTACTCGTTAATCCGATCCGTACGCTTTGCATAGCAGTCTGTCAAATTCTTGTTTTGTGTTTTTTAATACTGGAAGTTTCAGAGAGATCTTCGCACTAGAAGTATTCTAAAATGTGAAGAATACAACCGCGGGGGTACAAATAACCCCAGGTGTACAGATTGGGTTAAGCTTACGTTCAAAGAAATAATGTTTCAAAATCTCAAGGATGATGTCAGGAATGCACACTGCATTCCTCTGGTTCACTCTGCTCCCACCCCTCCCCCTCCCCTTTTTTTCATACACACACAGAGATGCACGTGTGTGCGCACGTGCGCGTGTTTGTGTTTATATGTGTGAGTGGGTATGCGTGTGACGGTATGTGCATACGCGCGCAATATACGTTTGTGCGTGTGAGTATGTGAATGTGTTTGTTTGTACGTGTGTGTCTGCGCAACGTGTCGTGCCTATGTCTATGCGTGGGTATTAGTGTGTGTTTGTGAGTGCATATGTGTCTCTGAATGTGTGTATGTGCGTGTGTGTGTTTGCGAATGTGTGTCCGTTTTTGTGTGTTTAACAACCATTTCAAGTGGTGACCTATGAACCTGTCCTTCTTTTTAGATGGGTCAGGGTGAGAAAACCGAACGAGCAGTTAGTTACTGTTTACATTTCCGTAATACGACAACAAACTGTACGTCATGATTATCAGTAAACACGACGTAACTCGTGCATAGCTACAAAACTTGCAAATGTGAGGCAGCGTGGTGGAATCAGGCTCTCGTCAATTTTTGGCCATGTAGAGTTATTGGTATCATCTTAAAGCTTGTACATTTGTCTTTATTTAGATGAAAAAAAATATCCATTTATCTTGAATACAAGTCGAGATATTTGCGAAAGAAGGAGGTGGGGGTCACCTGTTTTCAGAGGTAAGATTAGTGAGAAAATGGCCGCCAAAGATTAGTTATAACCTTAGCTTAAGAGTCCGTGGTAACTGAAAATTTACAATTTTTGTGCCTTTAATCAACGTTTTTCAGAAAAATCCAAGCAGAAATGAGTTCTTTAATAGGCATGGAAGGTGTTGAGCCAAAAAACAAAAATTTGAAAAAAATTCATAAACCTGTGATTATATTGACGAGAGCCTGATTCCACCACGCTGCCTCACAAATAATACAACAAAAAACAGGAAACAAAAAGTAAGTGCAGGTGACCAAAGATAGTGTGTGTGTGTGTGTGTGTGTGTGTGT
>NW_004797629.1:529998-533622 GCF_000002075.1 Aplysia californica | reverse complement strand
AGGAAAATTCGTGTAAAGTGCCTTTCCCAAGGACACAACGTCGGGCCCTTGACGGGATTCGAACCCACGACCTTACGGTTGCGAGTCCGAGAGCCTAACCACTAGGCCACCGACGCCACTTGAGATGTATTAATTAATGACACGACGAGACAAGTAGCTACCCCAGAGCTACAAGGTTCCATTTGCTCAGATCCTAGTTTTTAGAAATTGGACGTCAAATTTTTGTTTCACATGATGTCAAGCTTATTCAAATGCAGCACTTCGAATACCTTGATAACGGCTCCGAATATACTTACGATTTTGATAGAGCTAATAGATCATTTAGTTTCTGACATCATGGTCTGGTAACTCAAAACGGCGCAAAAAATATCAGATAAAACTTTGTAATTCTGAGGTAGCAGAAATTATTGCGCATTTTTCTGTTCGGCGTCAGTTGATCTACTCGCGAGCTCTCTGCGCCGTAAAATTGTACACATCGTGAAAGCTCCAGTAGACAGTCACAGACGATAGCTCATGAATATTCATGCTTCTGTAGTTTTTGCCTCGTCTGTCGTCTAGTTTGTGAGCAGTGTCGAGAGTTCATTGAACAGACAGTTTTGAGATAGCATCTTGGCCGGGGATCTTATGAGAATAATAATTAAGGTATTAGTAACTATCACATATTGTGTCTCGCACGACGTGGTGGGATCAGGCGCTCGTCAATTTCGGGGCATATGGGGCTATTGGTATCATCTTTTGAAGCCTGTTTATTTGGTGAAAAAAATATCAATCTGTGTTAAATAAAAGTCGAGATATATGCGATTGAAGAAAACCAGGGTCATCTGGTTTCAGAGGTAAAATTAGTGAGAAAAGGCCGCCAACGTTGTAAACTTTCATAGTTTCACAGTCCTTGGAAACTGAAATTTTGCCTTTAATCAACGTTTTTCAATAAAAATAAAAAAATCAACCCGGAAATGTGTTTTTAAATTGACCTAAAAGGTGTTGAACCAAAAAAGAAAATTAGAAAAGTTTTGCCCAAAGACCAGAAAGTTGCGAGTGTCTTTGAATTCCTTATTTTGACGAGCACCTGATGTCCCTACGATGTCTCACACATGGTTTTAATCGTGCCAACAACAGTGGTACTGATATGGCGTAAGAAGATTGTAGATCTAGGGAAGCTAAAGTCTGGATGAACACCTTGATAACTTGATGTCGATCTTACTTTATCTAAATCGAGATGTAAAGGGTGGGGGGTAATGCTGAATCTGCAGAAATTTGAATCCACATCTAGATTTAGGTAAAAGTAATTCATGATCCAAAATTGATGACAAGGATAGACTTACTATCGTTTCGTTTTTTTGCTTCTTTATATCGCACAATGCTATATTTTGGATCTATTTAAAAAAATTCATATCCAGGTGTGACGAATTATTGCTGATGTCAAAGAGAGGACTTGATGTTGAGTTCAAGAGTAAAGGTTTGGATGAGAAGATAAGTTACTTACTTTTACTTTTGTAGAGGTTTTACGGTTTTGTGCCTTAGAAGATATGTTAAAGGCCTAATATTATTGAAGGTTTTACGTTGGTTATTGTTGTTGTTATTGTTGTTGTTGTTCTGTTTTGTTGTTGAGTTTTTTATTCTTTGTTTGTTTGTATTTGTAAAGTATTTTACGGCGCTCGCAACTGCATCAGGTCATATGAGCGCGCGGGACACACCTACCATTTTCAGATGGTAGGAAATTTTGAATTTGGACCACCAAGGGATCTTTAACGTGCGCAACTTGCACACGGGCCCTCCGAGATTTTTCGCCCTTTTCCGAGAAGGCTAGGTGTAGATCTTTCCTACCAGAAGATCAGGGGTGTGGCTGAAAGACAGCTGTAAGAAGAAGCGAAGGATTAGCAGCAGAAAGGCTGCAGAAAGAATCAGGAGCCCAGAGGAAGGGGTAAAGGAGGTGAAGGGGTGGGGACAGAAACAGTAGACGAAAGCAGACGACAGAACATTGCTAGTGAGCAGGAAATGAGGTGAAAGGAGACAAATTTAGAGAAGAAAATCTTTTGGTCGTTACCCGGATTCGAACCCGGGACCTTTTGAATGAGAGGCCAAAACCGTAACCTCTAGGCCACGAGAGCCCCCTGTTTTTTCTTCTTTTCTCAGTTTCTAAGGTTGGGGTAAAGAGGACAGTTATTGATTATCTGTCTCTTTATTCCTCTTTCTTTTCCTTTTGCATTTTTCGCTAATACGTAATAAGTAGACATTCTTATAGCTTCTGCACAATCGATGACGAAATGCTCATCATATTATGAACATTAACAGCACAATGAACAAGAAGGGCAAATAAAATGTATAATGATGGCATTTCATGAGTACAGTAGACGAGCTTCGAAAATAAATAGGGCCTACATCATTTGTGTCAAATACTGATGTAAACACACGGTTTGTCAAACTGTTAATTTGTGAAACTCTCGGACAAGTTTTTTGAGCTGTCTGTTTTCTCACCGATATTACAACGACAATATTATGAGGCAGCGTGGTGGGATCAGGCTCTCGTCCAAATAATCAAAATGAAGAAACTTGCATTTGTCCACAGGTTTGTGAATTTTTATCAAATATTTGTTTATCGGCTCAACACTTTTATTGCCCAGTAAAGAACTCATTTCTGTATGGATTTTTCTGGAAAACGTTGAATAAAGGCACAGAAAATGTACGTTTTCAGTTACCACGGACTCTTAAGCTAAGGAAATAACTAATCTTTGGAGGCCATTTTCTCACTAATTTTACCTCCTAAAACAGGTGACCCCCACCTTCTTCTTTTGCAAATATCTCGACTTGTATTCATCATAAATGGGTATTTTTTCATCCAAATAAAGACAAGTGAACAAGCTCTAAGATCATACCTATAACTCTACATGTCTAAAAATTGACGAGAGCCTGATTCCACCACGCTGCCTCACATATATAGGGTAATTTATTAACGTAATAACTTTTTTCGGTCCTCACCACAATAAGAAATAAAATAAAAACACTACATGAAATGAATCTTTAAAATATGAACAATTCTGTCCTATATTCTAAGATTTAAAAGTGAGCTAATTGGCACTGGAAGGTTAATTAATATGCTGCTTGAAAAGGGGAGAGAATGGAGTTCGGGAAACATGAGGTGGGGGATAATCAAAGAAAATGCATAGAAACACGAGCCAAAAATCCAACATTAAAAAGATAATTCGCACAATTAGGAATGAAACAAACCTTTGAAATGCTAAATATTTTATGCTTGTGGACACAATTTGTTTCTTCTTTCATCTCTAGCCCGAAGCAGGATCCCCCCCCCCCCCTTTAAAAAAATTTGATATAACGTAGGTTAGGTTTGCAACTATCCAGGCTAAAGTGACCGGTCAGTGCGGATCTGTCTCTGCCACAGTAGGTCAGGTCAGGTCGGGGTCAACTTGATCGTCCGGACGGAACGTACAATTTGATCTGTTGGGGGGAGGGGAGGAAAAGAAATTAAATGTATGCGATCTCCGAGATGAACAAACGGCCCTGTAACATTTCCCATTGCGTTAAATCTTTGCTTCGTTGTCGTCGTCTCTTCTCCTTTAGATTTTTTTTCTGCCAAGGGGAAGACATTGAGAACGGAGGGAGGTTTTT
>NW_004797629.1:528794-529182 GCF_000002075.1 Aplysia californica | reverse complement strand
AGAGAGAGAGAGAGAGAGAGATAGAGATAGAGAGAGAGAGAGAGAGAAAGCAATGGATTGAAGGAGAAATTTTCCCAGACGGCGAACAAAAATGTCGCGGTTTATTTTCGAGTTCATTATCTTGACTGATGCCTCATTTCACCACTATGTCACGCTAAGTTACTTAATTCTATCAGAGTAGTTTGATGTATTGAAATACTAGGCCTGTTTTGAAACAATAATATAACAATACAAATTGTGGTGTGTATTTTGTGTGTGCTCAAAATTATTGTTAGGGTCTTTTAAAGTCGAATAAATGACTGGCAAGTAAGGGACAAGTATGGTTCAGAGACATGGAGGCTCACAGCATCAGCAGCAAGGGAACTGCAGAGCTTCGTAAATGAATGCC
>NW_004797629.1:524272-527979 GCF_000002075.1 Aplysia californica | reverse complement strand
TCTCTCTCTATCTATCTCTCCCTCCCCCTTCTCTCTCCCCCCTCACTTTCTTACAGCGACGATCCCTCTATCTCAGTATCGTTTGATATAAATGGACTTCCAGCCAAAGACTATCCTTTTCTCACCGGCGACTTCTAATGAACGTCACATCCGGTATCAGTTTGTTCAGTAAGTATCAGAAGAGACGCACCAAACACATTATTTTTTAGGCAGCGTGGTGGAATCAGGCTCTCGTCAATTTTTGGGCATGTAGAGTTATGGGTATCATCTTCAAGCTTGTTCACTTATCTTTATTTGAGTAAAACAAATATCCATTTATCTTGAATACAAGTCGAGATATTTGCGAATGAAGGAGGTGGGGTCACCTGTTTTCAGAGGTAAAATTAGTGAGAAAATGGCCGTCAAAGATTAGTTATTTCCTTAGAGTAAGAGCCCGCGGTAACTGAGAATTTACATTTTCTGTGCCTTTAATCAACGTTTTTAAGAAAAATCCACACAGAAATGAGTTTTTTAATGGGCATGAAAGGTGTTGAGCCAAAAAACAAAAATTTGATAAAAATTCACAAACCTGCGAAAAAGTACAAGTTTCTTCACTTTGATTATTTGGACGAGAGCCTGATTCCACCACGCTGCCTTACATTTCTGTTTGGTTTTGTCTTGTTTCTTTTTTTTCAACCTACCTTGGGATGGAGCTGGACAGACAGTTTTCATGCAAAAACCATATCTGGAACCTGAAGACCAAGGCCAACAAGAGACTTAACCTTCTCAGACGACTGGCTAGCACTTCATGGGGAGCGGACAAGGATGCACTCAGACAGCTATTTGTTGGCGAAGTACGATCTGCCATGGAATATAACCTAACCTTACAGACAATCTGCAGCAAATCAACTCAGGGGTCTCTCAGAATCAAGCTGTACGATTTATCTCAGGAGTTTTGAGATCCACTCCAACTGCAGCTTTGCGAAATCCACATAAAACCTGAAACGTTTGGAGCTGCTGAGAGAGGCAGCAGTTATTGTGATGAATGAGCGCTACAAGAGACCAGACAAAATCCACCCAAACAGAAAGATAATTGAAAAGAGACGACCAAAGAAACGAATCCATGGATGATCAATAATACTCGACACAGCCACCGATTTAGAAGAAAAACACCACCTCCCATATAACAGAGAAATGCTGAAACCGTTAAGACCAGAACTCCCCCCAAACACCAACACCAAGAACGCCAACATGAAAACTTCCCTCATAAAGGAGACAGTGAAAAAGGAATGGGACCCAGTAGAACCGAAGACCACAGCTCTCAAAACTATTGACTCTTACCCAAGTAATTTCATCCATACTTACACTGAAGTGTCTGTCTAAAAGGGAACGACTAATGCAGGCTTTGGAGTAAGATTAGAACACCCTTACACTTACAAGACGTGTGAAGAACGATATTATATTTGATGCCTGCAGTACTACTTCTTGTACAAATTACGAGGCTGAGGGCATCGCCATTGAAGCAGCAATCCTTCACCTGACCAACATTTTCACTATACATCCAGACAAAATCAAGGACACTGCAATCTTCACAGATAGAAAATCAGTACTCCAAGCTTTGGAAAAATGAATTTCGAAAGCCCAGACTGCCTATCTGTGGCTCAAAAAATTAACAGTTCCATGCAGACCTATGCCGTCGACCTGACTTAACAGTGGATACCTGGTCACAGCAACATCCCAGGAAACCACAGAGCAGACACCCTTGCCAAGAAGGGAGCATCACAAACACAACCACACAACCCAGTATCACAACAGACAGCCAAGAACATCATCAAATGCATCACCAGGGAACAGTGACTGAATGGATGGGCAATGGGCAAAACTGGAAGAACTGTATTTGCACACATGACTGCTCCCAATTCAAAAGATGCACTAAACTCCCTGAGTAGAAGAGAACAAGTCACTATCTTTCGCATCCCATTGAAATCCAACCTAAATATGATACGCAATGACATCCCACTAGACTGCCCGCTATGTGACTGCCAGGATGAAACAGTATTACACCATCTCTTTATCTGCCCCGCAAATAGCGACCTGTGTACCACCTACCTATCTGCTTCCCCAGATATCGGAAATACTTTTTACAGCGACAAAACATAGCTGATAAAAAAACCTGTAATTTGTTTGCCATATGGACAGGCCGAAGGGCTACAACCCAGATGGCCGCAGGATCGGAAAAGTAAAGTAAAAGTACGTTTTTATTATTGCTTTTTTTTTTTTTTGGTAGGTCTTTTTCACACCTCCATCGGCACGACCTCAATAAGTTAGGAAACAAGCTTGCGACCCTACTTGTAGGAGTCAACACGGACTGAAAGTGAAAGAGAATACAAAATCATTGCAGAAAGACCGAAACACTTAATACAATTATTGTATTTTGATATATAAAATGGTCGCTTTTAAGGACAAGCGGGCTAACCCGTATTTCGGAGGTTTCTAGAAATCTTGACCCACACCAAAAGTGGGTATTGCACTACCTATAGGAGAAGTTTGCTTTCATTTGTATGTAAATTAATTGTAACCTTTACTTTCGATTTTCTCAAAAATAGGACTTTTCGGGATAGCCCCCTTGTGCTTAAAAGCGACTAAATAATGTATAATTCCCCTCATGGGAATTGAACTTGACTCTCCTGCGTGCAACAACGAAGCACTTTACCTCTACACCACGGACGTCAGTCAGGCCAGGTTGCTTCATGACACGCCAGTCGGGGAATGAATTCATTTCCCAGACGCAGTTTAGAAATCTTTTCTGGAACCTTTTAGGGGTTGATGAACGATGACGTCTTACTCAATTTTGCTCTCCATTTACCCAACATCCAGCGTGTGTGTGTTTGTGTGCGTGTGTGTGTGTGTGTGCGTGTGTGTGTTTGTGTGTGTGTGTGAGTGTGTGGGGGGGGAGTAGGTGGATGTGTGTGTCTATGTGTGTGTCTGTGTCTTTGTTTGTTAAAAAAATAGATAGATGGATTTTATTTTCTAAAGCAGAGGGGAAAATATCCAAACCAGCACAACATGGTCGAATCGGGCTTGGGTTGTTTGTCTTTTCAAGAACAGTTCGTCTAGAAAAATCTACCTGCTTTTAGATGCTTTGCTGTCGCAAGAAATTGAACCGAGTTCGATTACCGAGCGGGGAGAAAATTGTAAAGGAGTGCCTCGGTCGTACTACTAATAATAGTAATAAATAGCCTTTGTATAGCGCATGTCCCCACTTGAAAGCAAGTTCTATGCGCTGTACACTATAATATTACCCCAGCAGACCACAGAACACTCAGAAACATTCTCAGCTTCCTGGGAAGCGTACAGAATACTATTGGGATGTTGTATCCGTCTCAGCCAAGGATGGCTCTGGCAGGCAGAGTTGGATGCCGTCTCCAGATTGATCTAACTTGTGTCGATGGCGGGGTGAAAAAAACAATACCTACATTTTAAAAAAAAAAGAAGAAGAAAAGTTCACCTGAGCTCAATGTCATTTCTCGTGACTGTGCTTGGCCTTGGAAATGACTGATGGGGTTCTTGTGGTGCTGTATAGTTCTATGGCGAGCGACGACAACAAAGAACTGGTGTATCATTTTACTTGATGGATTGATACTATCCTTCTCCCTGTCTCTCACACATTCTCTCTCTCTTTCTTTCTTTCTTTCTCTTTCTCTTTCTCTCTCTCTCTCTCTCTCTCT
>NW_004797629.1:515602-517388 GCF_000002075.1 Aplysia californica | reverse complement strand
CCCTCTCTCTCTCTCTCTCTCCCTCCACAAAGTAGGCAAATTATAGGACATCAGAACGACCAAAGACCTCACTCCGTCACATTTTGGGATATTGTGTGACTGAAGGACGCCACTGGTGGGTTCCTAATCCTATATGACCACTCTTCTTTCCTTTGCTTATTCTGTCTGTCTGTGTGTCTGTTTGTCTGTCTGTCGGTTTGTTTGTCCATCTGTCTGTTTATGTAGTCTGTCTATGTATATGCTTCTCTGTCTGTCTGTCTGTTTATTTGTCTATCTGTCTGTTTGTATAGTCTCTCTGTTTATATGCTTGTTTGTCTGTCTGTCTGTCAGTTTATATATCTGTCGATTGGTCTGTTTTTTCTTAAATGTTTGTCTGTCTTTCTGTCTATCTGTTTGTGTCTTTGTCTGTTCGTTTGAATATCTCTCTATTTGTATGTCAGTTTGTTTAATACGTCTTCCTGTCTGTCAGTCTATTTATTTATTTGTCGGTCTGTCTGTCTGCCTGTTTTTCTGTTTGTATGTATCTCTATTTATATAATGTGTCTCTTTGTTTATATCATGCCTTTCTTTCTATCTATCTGTTTATTTGTCCATCTGTTACCCTAAATCAGCTACGCTTGAAAGGCATGTAGTTATCTACATTGGTATCAAGCTGGGCTACGGAGTGGATGATCCTGGTTCGAATCCTTAACCCTAACCGTACGTCCTGGGGTAATTTTGTACCCCGGGGTTGTATTCTTCACATTTTAAAATACTTGTAGTCCGAAAATCTCTATGAAACTTTCGGTATTTCTTTTTTTAAAAATCACTTTGACAGACTGCTAAGCAAAGCGTACAGATCGGATTAACGAGTAAATATCCTCTTTGAAAAGTGGAGGCACAGAGTTTCCCACGTTGTATGGATACGATAGTAAAACACGATGTGCGGATAGGGTCAAAGGACCGTCTTAAATACGAGATACGTTTGGCCGTTTTGTTTTTTACGAGGCTCGCAATCTACCTGTTTGGCTTAGTCTTATCGGAGATGGGACATTATTTCGGAGGTTCCTCTTCTTAAACAACTTGCAGAGTTGAAAGAGGCGTTAAATTTATACAATAGAATGCACATGCACTCTGATGTCTCGATGTGGTCCTCTTCATTCCAACTAGAACCCCCTTTTCCCACTAACAATTTAAAAAAAATATAGATAAATCAAAATAAAGGAAATCAAGTTTGGGAAATATTATCTTGCTTTTACCTAGCCAAATGTTAAACATGGGTGATTGGCGGGTGCTCCTTTGTCTTTTGCTCCTTCTTTCCTGTCAAACATCTATCGTCCTTATTTGTTCTCCCCTTCTTCTTTTTTATGTTTGTTACTCTCTTGTAACACCTCTAATCTTCCGGCGTTCATATGACCTTAAGCAGTTGCGAGCGCCGTAAAACCTCCACTAAAACTAAAACAAAAGCTAGACAAAGCTTGACCATATTTTTAAACTCCGCATGCCCTCACGGCTTCAATCTAAAGAATGGCACCCAAAAAATATTATAGAAGTTCTAAATTTGTGTTAATGCGGGTGCAACGCAACTACACAATTAACATAAAGTATCCTAAAGATGGAGAAAAAGGGTTTTGGCTTCGGGCTATAAATAGCTTGCAACAGAAGAGGGGTGTTGAAAAGCGCCTGGAGTGGGTTTACAACATTTATAATATAATTTTGGGGAGAAAGAGAAAATGAGGCCGCTCGCGCGAGATAAAGCCAGACAGAGAGAGAGAGAGAAAGAGAGAGAGAGAGAGAGAGAGAGAGA
>NW_004797629.1:502186-515502 GCF_000002075.1 Aplysia californica | reverse complement strand
GCAGTAAGGAGGAGCCAAGGAGTAGCAGTAGAAAGGCTGCAGAAAGAGTCAGGAGCCCAGAGGGGGCAAATGAGGTGAGGAGGTGGGAGCCTAAAGTGGAAATGATGAAAGTAGACAACAGAACATTGCTAGAGAGCAGGAAAGGAGGTGAAAGGAGACGATTTTAGAGAAGAAAATTGTTCGGTCGCTACCCGGATTCGAACCCGGGACATTTGAATGAGAGGCCAACACCTTAAACTCTAGGCCACGAGAGCCCCCACAATAAATGTACATCCATAGACTTGTGATGACTTTAAAAAAAAGAAACTGCTGCATCTTTCGTCTTCCTTGCGAAAGGGAAACCAAAAAAAAAGCAAAAAACGACCCCAAAAAATACAAAATAAAAAAAAAAAAAACAGTAAAAAAAAACCCACCCCAAAAGCGCACTAGCTACGTGGTACCACCATCTTTCAAAAGAAAGTAAACTATTTGCACTGGGAGATTCCCAGACACAATGATTATGCAGACATGGGCACATCTGAACGCCTGTCGTTTTGTTCATACTACAGCCGAGCTTTAGTAGCGCCGACAACGGCTGAAAGCGTTTACAACCTACGAAGGACTTGGGTTTTACGAGGCGAGATAATACTGAGGTATGCGCCGGCGATACCAACCACGGCGCGCCAGAAATCCGCCTTTAGTGCCCCCCAGATTTCTTTTTTTCAACTTGTGTTTTAGGAGAGTTGCACGCTTGTCGTACGTACTGTGCTTGCCTCGTCCGCACGATCGAATCGGGTCGGAAATTCTGACAAGCTTAATTGTACGCTTATAATATTGTGGATGATCATAAATTCATGTTTTGCGCCTCTGTCAACACATTTTTGATGATTTAGGATTGAGGGTGCTACAACGATGATGATGATGATGATGATGATGATGATGATGATGATGATGATGATGACGATGATGATGATGATGATGATGATGATGTTAGTAGTAGTAGTAGTTGTAGTAGTAGTAGTAGTAGTAGTAGTAGTAGTAGTAGTAGTAGCAGTAGCAGCAGCAGCAGCAGCAACAGTAGTAGTAGTAGTAGTAGTAGTAGTAGTAGTAGTAGTAGTAGTAGTAGTAGTTGTAGTAGTAGTAGTAATAGAAGTAGTAGTAGTAGTAGTAGTAGAAGTAGTAGTAGTAGTAGTAGTAGTAGCGCCAGACAAGTTCACACAAGACGTGGCCCTGATTAACAACAGTCCATAATGACTGACTTTTCATTTTTACAAAGTATGCCATATTATATATATACAAAATAGAAAATGAAAAAGTAATTTAGGAGAAAACGAAACAGGAATAGTTTAATCAAGACATAGATTATTATTACTTCAGAAAGTCTAGACTGGAATAGTTCTAGTATTCGCAGAGGGATATTAGTCAAGTCAAAATTATATTGCATGTAGAAGTGACGATGAAATTTGCTGTCTATCTGTTGGCTGGTCGTAAGTGAATGAGTTCAAGACTATCATCGTTCGATAAATCGAGCTAAATCGAGCAAGCGCGTATACCAACATAACTAGATTTTATCCCAAAGATCTCCGTCCACATGAGGTTTTTGTTGGAAGAGGCTGCGACTCTCGTTTTGTTGACTCCACACAAAACCGTTACTTTTTTCTTCCTCCTCTTCTCCCCGAAACTGCATACATCGAGAGGGACGTGATTTACATATTGTGAGGCAGCGTGGTGGAATCAGGCTGTCGTCAAAATAATCAAAGTGAAGAAACTTGCAATTTTCTATAGGTTTGTGAATTTTTATCAAATTTTTGTTTTTTGGCTCAACACCTTTCATACCCATTAAAGAAATCATTTTTGTGTGGATTGTTCTGAAAAACGTTGATTAAAGGCACAACAAATGTAAATGTTCAGTTACCACGGTCTCTTACGCTAAGGAAATAACTAATCTTTGGCGGCCATTTTCTCATTAACTTTACCTCTGAAAACAGGTGAGCCCACCTCCTTCATTTGCAAATATCTCGACTTACATTCAAGATAAATTGATATTTGTTCCCTCCAAATAAAGGCAATTGAACAAGCATTAAGATGATACCAATAATTCCACATGCCCAAACATTGACGAGCGCCTGATTTCACCACGATGCCTCCCATATTGTGAGGATGTAATGCAGCGGACTCTGTGTAGTATGTATATTATCGTCGGCAAGTTGGCAAAATGCACACGGAGTCCAGAAGGCAACATTTTGCACGAGAGAGAATGGGGGTTCTCGTGGCCTAGAGGTTAAGGTGTTCGCCTCTCATTCAAAGGTCCCGGGTTCGAATCCGGAGAGAAGCGGGGGGAACATTTTCTTCTCTAAATTTGTCTCCTTTTACCTCCTTTGCTGCTCTCTAGTAATGTTCTGTCGTCTGCTTTCGTCTCCATTTTCTGCCTCCATCTCCTTTGCCCCCTCTTCTGGGCTCCTGACCCTTTCTGCAGCCTTTCTACTGCTTCTCCTTGGCTCCTTCTTATTGTTGTCTTTCAGCCACACCCCTGAACTTCTGGTAGGAAAGATCTACACCTAGCCTTCTCGGACAAGGGCGAAAAATCTCGGAGGTCCCGTGTGCAAGTTGCGCACGTTAAAGATCCCTTTGTGGTCTAAAATCGATCAGAGTAGTATGCTTCGGCCTCCACCCGGGCAAAATTCAAAATTTCCTTCCCACTGAAAATTATTGGTGTGTCCCGCTCACTCATATTACCTTATGCAGTTGCGAGCGCCGTAAAACTTATACCAAAAAAAAAAAATTTTAAATGATAAAAACGTTTTTTTTTTCTTTCTTTTAGCAATTGTACCTACATTATGTTGTTTTGTTTTGTTGTTGTTATTGTTTTATTTGTTTGGCTTTTTTTGTTTTGTGTTGTGGTTTTTTGTTTGTTTGTTGTTGTAGTTGTTTGTTTGTTTGTGATTGTTTTGTTTTGTTTTTTGTTTTTTGTTTTGGGGGGGGTCCTTTTTTTATTGCAATATCTAGAACTTTTATTTCGACAAAATCAGTTCTTGAGTAGATGCAACCGACAACACAGATTAAGAAGCTGTATTTTTTTTATTAGTATATTTTAACAGCTGACCAACGATATAATTGTTATGTCTCAGTGGAAATTCAACGTATTGATCCTACATGTTTTGCCTTTTCTTTTTCATTTTCAATCATCATGTTTTGATGACTTCACCAATAGAGAATCTATCTCCACGGACACTGTACAGGAAAATCTATGTTCAGAAATATGAAAGGAATTAATGTACTCGAAAATAGAAAATCTTAGTCTTAGTTGAACAAAATCTCTTGTGTCCAACTCACAGTGAATCAAAATAATTCTAAAAGTAGAAAAAAATGGGTATTTTATTTTTTAGATGGACGGCTTAAGCATGTAGGATAAACGGCTATAATAATATAATCATCGCAGAGAACATTGCAAAGATAGAATCATGATACAACGCAGTTTATTATCACCTCAGTGATTGTCACTCCCTACCCCCACCCCCCACACCCACACCCACCCACAAAGGCTGTTCCGCGCCTTTCTGTGTACGAGTCAGGAAGGGGGCATGAGGTCAAAGTATCTGTGACTCTCTTATTATTTGCTTTGTGTTTTCACACTTTGTTTTTCGCTGGTGGCACAGTTTTGCCACGCACTTTGCCAACATCATGTGGACATCGAGGTTGTTTGTTTGCAAAGGTAATAGAAATTGTTGCAAGCTTTACTGGGACATTCTTGTAGCCGAAGTATTGTGAGTTACGTTTCGAAATGTTCCACAATATTAGTGCGTCTAGTTTGGACGTTCAATTTGATAAATCAAGCATACAAACAAACAAACAAACAAACAAACAAACAAACAAACAAACAATGAGTGAAACCCCTCAAAACTAAACTTGCTTGCTCTATAAATAATATGTGAGACATCGTGGTGAAATCAGGCCCTCGTTAAAATAATGAAATCGAAAGGAACCGACATTCTTCTGTCCATTTGGCAATTTTTATTGAATTTTTGTTTTTTTACTCAACACCTTTGAGGTCCATTTAAAAACACATTTCTGTGTGGAATTTACTTTATAATGTTGATTTAAGGCACACAAATGTAAATTTGCAGTTTCTAAGGAGTGTCAAACTTTGAAAGTCACTACACTTTGGCGTCCATTAATTTCTCACTAAGTTTACCCAGGAAACCAGACGACTCGTCACCTCCTTCAATCGCAAATATCTCGGCTTCTGTTCATGATTGATAAGTATATTTTTTCACCGAAAGCAAGACAAATGAACAGGCTTTAAAATGATACCAATAACTCCACATGTCCAAAAATTGACGAGCGCCTGATTCCGCCGTGTCGTGACACAAACTATAGTGGATGACCAGGCAAGAATGAATGTTAAAGCATTAGTCACGTATGACCATTATAAAATTATAAAATGTGAGGCAGCGTGGTGGAATCCGGCTCTCGTCAAAATAATGAAATCAAAGAAAACAGCAGTTTTCTCCCTGCTTAGCAATTTTAATCGAATTTTTGTTTTTTGACTCAATATATATTATATTTATGTCCATTTACAAACACATTCCTTTGAGGATTTCACCGAAAAGCGTTGATTAAAGGCACACAAATATAAATTTACATTCTCCATGGACTCTCCAGCTTTGGAATCTACCAAGCTTTGGTGGCCATTTTCTCCCTAATTTTACCTCTTAAAACAGGTGACCCTCACCTCCTTCAATCCAAAATATCTCCACTTCTATTGAAGATCATTGGGTAATTTTTTTTCATTGAAAGCAAGACAAATAAACAAGCTTTAAGATTATACCAATAACTCAATGTGCCCAAAAATTGACAAGAGCCTGATTCCACCGTGTCGTTACACGACATACTATATTGGATGACCAGGCAAGAATGAATGTTAAAGTATTAGTCACGTATGACAATTATAAAATTATAATATGTGTCACGTAAAGTGCAGTTAGGATTTCACGACAAGCCAGCATTTCCATAATTACATTATGCAAGTCATAATTAATTAATTAACTCTTTCCGTACACCCAGGGGTCATTTTGTACCCACGGGATTGTATTCTTCACATTTTAGAATATTTCTAGTGCGAAGACCTCTTTGAAACTTTCAGTATTTCTCAAAATGCCATTTTGATAGACTGCTATGCAAAGCGTACGGATCGGATAAACGAGTAAATTTCCTCTTTGGAAAGTGGTGGCACAGAGTTCCTCACGTAGTTTATGGATACGATAGTAAAACAACACATACGGATAGAGGGTTAACCCTGTCTACTTCAGCAATATGTGACACATCTCAGTAAAATCAGGCGCTCATCAAAATAATGAAATTGAAGGAACAGGCATTTTTCCGCCATTTAATCAATTTGTATCGAATTTTTGGGGTGTTTTTTTGTTTTTTGTTTTTTGCTCAACACCTGTTTGGTCTATACGAAAATGTATTTCCATTTGAATTTTACTGGAAAACATAGATCAAATGCGCTAAATGTGTAAATTTCCGGTTTTATCGGAGATGGGTGTTGAATTTGGAGGCTACAGCTCTTAGGTAACCTTGAAGTGTTTAAGCGGGCGCTAAAACTACTCCATTACAACAAGGGATGCCACTAGGTTAACAATTTCTACACATAATCCATTTCAACTCTTATTTATTATTCTAATGCCTCTGTTTTCAAACCAGTAAACATCGAAATTTAGAGTGTCTGAAGAAAAGAGGACCCCTCTAAAAGCCAATTACGCGGGTCCGCTTTGCACCAATTTCAACCCAGGGGACATCAAGTCTGTCAGTAGAAATGAAATCATTCAACAAACGTCTTCCAGAAATATCAAGTACAATGTAATTGGAATTGGTGTAGCAATTGTCAGCTTCGCTCTCGCGCGCAAGAGACCTGAGTTCCATTCACGAGTGAAGAGAAAATATTTGAGAAATCGTTGTGAAATCAGGATCTCGTCTAAATAAAGAAATCGAAGAAATCGGCCTTTTTATGCCCGTTTGGACATGGGTTTTTTTAGAATCCCCCCCCACCCCCCAAAATATTCTTATGTGTAGATTTTATGGAAAAAACGTTGATAAAAGGCACGAAAATGCAAATTTCAAAGGACTCTCAGGCTATGGAAGCTACTATGGAAGTGACCAAACTTTGGCGACCATTTTCTCGCTGATTCTACCCTGTAAACCAGGCAACCTTGGTCTCCTTTAATCGCAAATATTTCGACTTCTATTTAACATAGATGGATATTTTTTTTTCATCTAAAGAAAATCAAATAAACAGGCTTTAAGATGTCACCAATAGCCCCATATGCACAAAAATTGACGAGCGCTTGATTCCACTACGCTGTGACACTTTTTTAAAATCGAGTATCTCGCAATATTGTAACAACAGGCAAGTTTGGTGGAAAGAGTGGCAGAGGCAGACAGAGGGAAACGATACTGGACAAGATGACAACATGGCTAGGAGCAGCAAAAACAACAGACACCATAGCTGCAGCGCAAGGCAGAAGAGTGAAGTGGAGGTCCATGATCGCCCACGCCGGTCGGCAAGGCACCAGATGATGATGATCTCGTCTTCCAGCCGGGATGTCGTGCCCCTCTCTCTCTCTGTCTCTCTGTCTCTCTGCGTGTGTCTCTCTCTCCCTCTCTCTCTCTCTCTCCCCCTCTCTCTCTCTCTCTCTCCCTCTCTCTCTCTCTCTCTCTCCCTCTCTCCCTCTCTCTCTCTCTCTCTCTCTCCCCCTCCCTCTCTCTCTCCCTCTCTCTCTCCCTCTCTCTCTCTCTCTCTCACTCTCTCTCCCTCTCTCTCTCACTCTCTCCCTCTCCCTCTCTCTCTCTCTCTCTCTCTCTCTCTCTCTCCCTCTCTCTCTCACTCTGTGTTAATTGGCCCTGAAAGGCGGCCACGGTCGGAATGATCCTTCCTTAATGATCTAAATTGTGTCAATGAAGACTTAAAAAACACCAACATTTTTATAAAAAGATATCTGAAAATAAACTCATTCTCTGTGATAATTCCATCCCCACGCCAAGAAAGAGACACTAAACTTCGCTTCCTCAGAATTATATAGTTCTATCTGCTCAGTAGCTACCTAGTTTTGAGAAATTTGACGTCAAAGATATCCGAGTTTCACAATATGTCGTACTGCTGGGCGGCTAGGTTCCCGATTATTGAAAGCTAGGAATCGTAGGTATCGACTCCGAACCCAATTACTTACTTTCTAATGATGTTATTTTTCCCTTGTGGTTACCTGGTTGGTGCCGAACGTCTTCAGGATTTAGGATAACCTTGATTGAGGAACACTACGAAGCATCAACTTCTTTTTTGTTTTTTTCAAAAATAAATTTTTTTTCAAAAAGAAGATTTAAATGATAAAAATAACTGGCAACCGTTGGTCTACGTAAAAAGGAGACGGAACTTAACTTCCTTAGTATTATTCGCGGGAATCGGTTCGGAATCGACTTTTCGTCCAGCTCTACAAGCTTTTTCGAAAGCAATTCTTTGAATAATAGGTATAAAGAATCCGAATAATCTTACAATTTTGCTAGTGCGGATAGAACATTTGGTTTTTGATCGCATGGTCTTAGTACAGTAACTCAAAACGGCCAAAAATGTCAGACAGAACTTTGTAACTCTGAGGTAATAACTTGTCACAATGGCGTGGCGCGCGCCCATCATGCAGTCGTTGACCCTAACGGACGCTGCATCGATTGACGAAGACACGCACGCCAATATTAACTCTTCAGTGCTCCGCGGAAGAAAAAAACCCAGGTTGTTTGCGAATATTAGCCAAGTTCCCATAATTTTAAAAAAGCTTATAAATAAATACAGTTTGATTTTTCGCTGTGTTGTTATTGGACAAGCTCAGAGGGTTGTTTACCTCAACCCAAATTGAAAATCAAATTGATTTCTGCGTTTGGAAAACGATTTGCTTTTTTCTTTGTTTTAGAAAAAAACTTCTCAAGAAGAGTTATTCTTCAATGACACGTTTCTAAACCGTAAGAAGGATAATAATAGCTCGCCCACCATGAACTGGTGATTGCCTTCAACATCCGAGGAGAAAAAAAAAGTAGTAGCTAGCTTAGTGAAAACAGCGCAAAGTAAAGGGAATAATAGCAACTTGTAACTATAAGGTACTAGGTTCGAATCCCATCAGGGGCCCGACGTTGTGTACTTGGGAAAGGCACTTTACACGATGTTCCGCACTTTATCCAGGTGGGAATGAGTACCCAGCTACAGACAGTGAAAGATCTTGTCAGTTTGTTGGTGTTGGAGCGTTTAATCAGCTGCTTGCACTGTATGCTTCCCGGGAAGCTGACAATGTTTCTGGGTGTTCTATGGTCTGCTGGGGTAATAATAATATTATAGTGTGTAAAGCGCATAGAGCTTGCTGTCGAGCGGGGATATGCCGTGTACAAATTTCTATAATAATAATAATAATAATAATAAAAGTAATAATAATACTAATAATGATAATAATAATACTAATAATAATACTAATAATAATACTAATAATACTAATAATACTAATAATAATAATAATAATAATAATAATAGTAACAATAATAGTTAGGGTCACAAAGGTCATAACTCGTCGTAGATAGCAACAACATTTCCTACAATTATGAGCTTGGCTTTTGTCTTATCTGCCTCACTCTATTATAGCGTGTTTGTTCACGCGTCATAGAGTAGAGTTTGTGACCTTCAGTTGCTATTCTTACCGTATAATATGTGAGGCAGCGTGGTGGAATATAATCAAAGTGAAGAAACTTGCATTTTTTCACAGGTTTATGAATTTTTTTCAAATTTTTGTTTTTTGGCTCAACACCTTTCATGCCTATTAAAGAACTCATTTCTGCTTGGATTTTTCTGAAAAACGTTGATTAAAGGCACAAAAATTGTAAATTTTCAGTTACCACGCACTCTTAAGCTAAGGAAATAACTAATCTTTGGCAGCCATTTTCTCACTAATCTTACCTATGAAAACAGGTGACCCCACTTCCTTCTTTCGCAAATATCTCGACTTGTATTCAAGATAAATGGATATTTTTTTCCATCCAAATAAAGACAAGTGAACAAGTTTTAAGATGATACCGATAACTCTACATGGCCAAAAATTGACGAGAGCCTGATTCCACCACGTTGCCTCACATATTTCTTTATGTTCACAATTTTGACTAAAAGAACACCGGTGCTGGCTTTGCGTATCAGAATTTAACGTGTAACTGTCGTGGGCCTATTCCCTTTTTTGTTTTGTTTTGTTTTTTTTGTGGTAAGAGTTATGCAAATTAAATAGGTCACATTAGCGCCTAAGTAAGTACAAAGAAAAGGAGAAGGGGAGAAGAGGATGCAAGATGTTTGATAGGAAAGAAGGCGCAGACGACACCAGAGCACCCGCCGACCACCCAGGTATAGTCCCAGCGTTGTGTCAGCAAGTTTAGCTGTAAATATATAAATACGTAAGCATTTTTGGCTTTGATAAAGATAGGTTTCAAACGACGAGCATGTTGTATTACCCACGTAATTTTATGAGAAGAATGGAGACTTGAAACAACGTCACGATACAGGCGAGCAGATGTGTACGACACTGGAGAAAAAAAGACGAACGAAACCCCCGCAGTATTCAGCATCTAGTCAGTAGATGAACCGACTTTTAAGAGTTAAAAAGGAGGAGGGGGAAAGAATGGGGGGGGGGGGATGAGAAGGGGGCTGACGAGTTCAACGTTCTTCTACACAACATTTTGTAATAGCGATGACAAAGCGCTTTGTCCTTTGTCGGGATTTCAGGCAGGCTCAGGCGAAGATCTTCCAAGAAAAATAAGCCAAAAGCTATTATGTATTATTCGTATAATGTGTCTTAACCATACTGAACGACTTATCTGCGTCAGAGAAACAGCGTTCGTCATCAACATTTCACAATGGTCTAAGTCAGGTATCTCTGGTGGGCCCACGTCAAGACATGTCTCGGAGACGGACATCAACGCCAATCTTACAGTGTTATACACGTAGTTTCGGTCTGTTTTGTTATCTCTTTGATGATTTTTTAATTTCTTTTTGTAATGGGCGGTTCGTTATCTCTTTGATGGGTTTTTAATTTTTTTTTAATGGACAGTTCGTTATCTCTTTGCTAGTTGTTTTTTTTAATGGACGGTTTTAAGTCACGTTTCTGATTAGGGGCTTTCACTTTGTTCTATTTTTCTCGAAACTTCTATAGAATATGTCTCAGGTGCTAGTTGAATGAAACTGCCGATACTGACCACACAACACTCACAGGGGAACTGTGTTAAGTATCAGCTGCAGGACAACTTGGAACAAAATTCAGATCAAGTATGAAGACATTTTAATGCTGATGACTTTTCCCACACTATTTTTTTTTTACTTGTAGAATGATAACGTTGTAGTGGGATCCGTCGATCGTGTTTTACTATCGCATCCATACGACGTGAGGAACTCTGTGCCACCACTTAACCCTATCCCTACATCGTGTTTTACTATCGTATCCATACGACGTGGGGAACTCTGTGCCACCACTTAACACTATCCGTACGTCGTGTTTTACTATCGTATCCATGCGACGTGGGGAACTCTGTGCCACCACTTTATGAAGAGGAAATTTACTCGTTAATCCGATCCGTGCGTTTTGCATAGCAGTCTATCAAACTGATTTTTTTGAGAAATGCTGAAAGTTTTTCAAAGAGATCTTCATACTAGAAGTATTCTAAAATGTGAAGAATGCAACCCCGGGTCACAAAATGACCCTACCTTTATTTTTCTTTGTTTGGCTGGTTTTGTATGATATGTCACAAACTGAGAATACTGGCAGTTGATCATGGATTACAGTATTCTGAATAGCAGCTTTTGCATGCCATGCGAACTAGAGCTGGGCGAAGAACAGATTCCGGAACCGATTTCCACGATGAATGCCACGAAAGAAAAGTTCCGATTCCTTTTTACGTAAACCAACGGTTACCAGTTACTTTAATCATTAAAATCTTCTTTCGTTTTTAGAATTTATCTTTGAAAAATAAAATCTGATGCTTCGTAGCGTTCCGAAATCAAGGTTATCCTAAATCCTGAAGATGTTCGTAGCCAACCAGGTAACCACTGATAGAAATCACATCATTAGAAAGTAAGTAATTGGGTTCAGAGTCGATTCCTACGATTTCTAGCTTCCAGCAATCGGAAACCTGGCCGCCCGGCAGTTATGAGAACGTACTGACTATTTTTACCAGCTCTTCTAGATCCGTCCAAACATCGATATTTTTGTCTTAATACGTGACGTTCTCAGATTTATTTATTTTTTTGCTAGGGAGTCGCTATAATCAACCGTTCATGTAACTTTTTCTATCAATCTATAATTCAACGTGCAAGCTTTACAACAAATACACAACTAAAACAAACAACTAAAACACCAGCAGAAAGGACGAGAAAAAACCCCCAGCAAACGGAGGAAGAAAGGAAGAAATAGTTTTCTCTCTTGTGTCTATTTTGCCTTTGTCCAGCACTAACTTAAGTCAATATTATGCTTCTTTCTAATCAAACAAACAAACAAATAAACAAACAGTACCCCCCCCCCTTTCCTCTGTTCAAATGGATTTTCAAAAGATAGGTGCACAGTTCACGGGAGTTCACATTTGGAATAAATGTAAATGTGTTTCTTCGTATGCCTGTAGCGTGCATGTCTTTAGAGCAAAACTCTTTAACGTTTTAAAAACAGAGAATCTGGACGTCATCAGATACACAATCCAGTTAATTATTTCTAAAGAAGATGGAGAGTAATCATATTGTAATTCGGCATGACACCCCAATCGATATGATAATCTCTCCCGAAAAGACGAGAAATATTATTCTGATGTGATCGAGATAAAATGATCGACATCAATGTGTCACGACACGGCGGAATCAGGCTCTCGTCAATTTTATTTTTTACATCAGGAGTCATTGGTATCATTTTAAAGCTTGTTCATTTGTCTTTCTTTCGGTGGAAAGAAAATACTCATCAGCCATGAACAGAAGTCGAGATGTTTGCGATTGAAGGAGGTGGCGGGGTCGCCTGGTTTCAGAGGTAAACTTAGCGAGAAAATGGCCGCCAAAGTTTCGTGACTTCCAAAGTTTGAGAGTCCGTAGAAACTGGAAATTTAAATTTGTGAGCCTTAAAATCAACATTTTAGAGTAAATTCCACACATAAATGTGTTTTTAAATGAACCTCTAAGGTGTTGAGTCAAAAAAAACAAAAATTCAATAAAAATTGCCACCAGACGGAAAGAAAAATGTCGCGGGTTTTTTTCGATTTCCCTATTCTGACGAGCGCCTGATTTCACCACGATGTCTCACAATAAGTAAAAGTGCTGTCTGGCCTCGCTGGCGATATAATATACATGAGCCAACTGCGACTCCGTTGACGTCAATCCAATGTCTTGCTGTCGGGTGAGGAATGTATTAAGACGAGATTAAGTGGCTCAGTGCTCACCCTCTATGGAGAAAGTACAGGTCGGCGAGGAGGATGGGAGGGGGGGGGGAGATGTTTCTTAAGAAAATTGATCCTATATGTGACATAGAATATGAGTGTGCTCGGCCTGGTTGTGTTATATTTTGAAAGCTAAATCGATCGAAATCAATACAAAACTTTGGCTGTCTCTTTCCGGGCACGCATAAATTAGAGAGGGTTTGACGTAGGAGCTTTGTGTGAAAGGATCTATTAAGTTTCCCCTATGAGTGACAAAAGTTTCATTCATAAACCTATAGAGCCATTGATGCTGACGTCACAGCTGTCATTTCATTGTTGCTTTTCTTCTTCTCGCTCAAAATTTTATTTTTGGGGACAATCTATTTTACGGCGCTTGCAACTCAGAAAAAAAATGTTATGTTGTCGCTTCTAAGCACAAGGGGGGTATCCCGAAAAATGCTGTTTTGAGGAAGTGGAATATAAAGTTTTTGCCCCTTGTTCAGTTTCTTGAAAAGACATTGAGAGTTTTCGCTATAACTAAACAAATATACACACCAATGAAACCGAACTTCTCCTAGAGGTAGGACAATTCCCACTTTTGGTGTAGGTCAAAATTTATGGTTTTTAAAACCCCGGAAATCATGTCCTTAAAAGCGACCATATAAAAGACGAAGATTAGAGATGTTTGTTAGAGAGTTCCATAGAGAGAAAGAGAGGAAAGATGATCATGACACTGACAGATGGTTCATCGACATGACAAGAAAGGGCACGCCAGGACAGAACACTGTGGCGTCGGTGGCCTAGTGGTTAGGCTCTCGGACTCGCAACCGTAAGGTCGTGGGTTCGAATCCCGTCAAGGGCCCGACGTTGTGTCCTTG